>NC_056745.1:253037002-253139502 GCF_019279795.1 Protopterus annectens | reverse complement strand
TGCAATGTAAAGAGTTGCCTAGCAAGGTACCGCCATTTTGGAGAAATTTCAGTATGCTGTGTACAGTTTATTCACAAAATGCAATTACTTCGAAATGTTATTGACTCTGAGCTTCTTTTGCCCAGTTCATTCGCATTGTGAAGTTATTTAAAATGTTTCTTAAAATGATGATAAATTACTTTGGCAAGACAATAATTTCAAGAGTGTTACAGTGCCTTAGAGACTTATTTAGCAAAGTTCAGTTACACAGAGGCTTGCATTGTGCAGTTGTTTGATATGTTTCTTACACTGATAAGAGGTGATTTCTTGCAATAGAGTAATTTTAAGAGTATCACAGTGCCCGAGAGAAACTTATTTCACAAAGTTCAGTTACACAGAGGCTTACTGTGCTATTGGGCAAAGTTGCAAATACTGGCATAAAATAATGGCATAGGTGTATGTGTATATATTTGCAAAACCCTTCACTGGTATGTATTAATATGGTAGATGGATTTCAAAAGCCCTTACCACTAGTATTTGTTCAGAATATTGCAGAGAATTGGAGAATATTTGATTGAGTACAATATTTTTATACAAGCAGCTTATTCGGATAAAGATGCATGCACCAAGGCATTCACTTTGTTAAACCTAGCTGGGTTAGAGGCCATAGAAAGTGAGTGTTAATTTGTGTATGCACCAGCAGGATATGAGGGAGAAGGCAAAAATCATTATATTGTACAGGCTGAATCAAGGGAAAACCTTGAGTGTTTGAAGTGCAAGTTCAGGGAGATATGTAAGCCCCAGACAAATATTGCATTACAGAGGCATTTATTTTACACGACAGATCAGAAACCATGGGAAACTTTTGCAGCTTATATAACCAACCTGAGAAACAAAGCTAAAACATGTTGGTTTGGTGACTTAAAAGATGAGTTAATAAAGGACAGGCTCATGTGTGGTATTAATAGTGCTTCTGTGAGAAAGATCTTGCTTTGTGACAGTGATATGATATTGAGTAAAGCCATAGAGATGTGTCAGATCCATGAAGTGACAGAAAAACACACAAGTATGCTTGTGAGTGACAAGAGCATGATTTTAGCAGGCTCCAGACCAAATGTAGATAGTATGCAACACATGGCAAACAGAAGTAGGCCTAAGCATATGGCACCCACATCCCCTGCTGGCTCATCAGGGAAATCACATAGCTATCCAGCAAGTTCTAAGGCTAGTTCAGTTAAAGGTGCATCCTCAGTGTAGTACAAGTGTGAATCAGCAAAACTCAAGTCCAGCTTTATTGTTAACTGTTGCAATTATGGTGCAAATCATGAGTCTAAAAGAGAGAAGTGCTTAGCATTTGGTCAGCAATGTCACAAGTGTAAAAAATAGAGCCATTTTCAAAGGTTTTGTAAATCAAGTAAAGCTCACACAGTTGTAAAAAAAGGTCCCACAAAAAAGAAGGTGAAGAAGAGAAGCAGCAGCCTGCTTTCTATGTAGATGGTGTATTAGTGCTTGGTGAAAGATTTGATGCAGTGAATTTATTGGCAAAGAGTGAAGTGTTTTGTACTATTTGGATCAATGGTAATTCCACAGAGCTTAAAGTAGACACTGGTTCAAAGTGTAATGATTTATCTGCAGACACGTTTGTAAAAGTGAGAACTAAAGAACAACTAAAAGTGTCCAGTAGTGCAAAACCTGTTGCTTATGGAGGTGAAGAAATTCAGACCGAAGGCTCAGTGATGCTTTCATGTTATTTGGCCAAGAACTGTTACAAATTGTTATTCTATGCAGTCTGAAAGGCCAGTACAGTCTTTATTGAGTCTCAAAGACAGCTTGAGAATGAATCTGCTTTCTTTTACCAAAGAAGTTCATCACATAAGTGCATCTCTGAGTTCCAATTTTTCTGAACCCATTTTCTCAGAGTATACTGATGTTTTCGATGACAAGTTGAGCAGACTTCCAGCTATGTATTCTATGAAGCTAGACCCAGAGGTCACTAACTGTCAGACCAGCAAGAAAAGTTCTGATAGCTACACAGAATAAAGTCAAGGCTCAGTTGGATAAAATGGTGTAGCAAGGTGTAATTTGTTCAGTTACAGAACCAACTGAATGGGTGTCATCTATGGTAGCAGCTCACAAAAAAGGTTCAGACTAAATCAGAATATGTACTGACCCAAGAAATTTGAACAAAGCGTTGAAGAGACCACATCATCCGATACGCACAGTCGAAGAGGTCATATCCCTAATACCGAATGCCACTGTTTTTTCTGTCTTGGATGCAAAAAGTTCATTTTGGCAAGTGATGCCTGATCGCAAATCCGCGTTACTAACCACTTTTGGTACCCTGTTTTGCAGATACAGATTCATAAGGATGCCATTTGGAATTAATTCTGCAAGTGAAGTCTTTCAGTGTGCAATGGAGCAATTTTGTGGGGGTTATCCTTGTGTCATAATAGTAGATGATTCATTGGTTGGAGGCAGTGGTGAAGCAGAGCAGGACAGAAACCTTAAGAAAGTTCTAAACAGAGCATGTGAAGTGAACTTAAAGCTCAATCCTCTGAAGTACAAATTCAGGCTACCAGAAGTTACATATGTAGGCTATTTATTTACCAGTACTGGTTTGAGACCAGATCTGACCAAGCAAGCAGCTATCCTTGAGATGTCAGCACCAGACAATATTCAAGCTCTACAGTGTTTCCTGGGTATGGTCAACTATTTAGGCAAGTTTATACTGGACTTCAGTGAGTTGACAGCACCTTTAAGAGAGCTGATGTGCAAACATGTTGCATGGTCATGGTTGGACCACCACCAGAAGGCATTTAAAGACCTCAAGCAGAAAATTGTCACCCCACCTACATTAAGATACTATGATATGAATAAACCAGTCACTCTTTCCTGTGATGCTTCAACATTTGGTCTAGGTGCACTTATACTTCAAGAAGGCAGACCAGTAGCCTATGCATCTAGAGCACTTAGCAAACTGAGATTTAGTATGCTGAAATTGAGAAAGAACTTTTGGCAATAGTATTTGCATGTTACAAGATCATGATTATATTTATGGTCGAGCTATTCAGATTGAAACTGACCACCGACTTCTAGTTAATATTCTAAAAAAGCCTATGCATTCTGCTCCAGCAAGCTTACAAAGAATGATGCTCAGATTACAAAAGTACAACTTCAGAATGGTCTATACAAAGGGTCTATATCAGAACACTGAAGTTTTAAAACTTTGAATGTTCTAATATCAACCCGTTTTAATCAAACGCTAAAAATAGCGAAGCTGCAGAACACCGAATTCTTTCCTAGGGAAAGAATTTGGTTGGCCGGTTCTGTGGCTTCTCTATTTTCAGTGCTGTGGTGATTTACAGGTTGGGTTCAAGTAAGTGTGTGATTGTGTGGTTGTTAGGATTAAGGAGTGGGTTAGGTGAGTTAGGGTTAGGGCGCAGGTTAGGTGAATTAGGTTTAGGGGTGGGTTAAGTGAGTTAGAGTTAGGGTTAGGGCAGGGTTAGGTGAGTGTGCAATAGTGACGGACCTTAGGGTTAGGGTTTGGGTTAAGGTAAGTGGATAGATAGTAGTGTATGTATAGTTTAGTGTAGGGTTAGTTGTAGGATTATAAGTTTATGTGTGTGTATTGATGTTTTTTAGGTGTGCTTGTGTTGTGTGTATGTGTTTTGGAATAATGAATTTTTTCCCAAGGAAAAAATTTGCTGTTCTGAATGTTCGATATTATGTGGTTTAGATATTTTAGGTTCGATGAAATAGTGTTCGCTATTTTCATCTTTTGATAATGTGATATAAACGCTATACAAAAGGCAAACTACTCTATCTGGCTAATACCTAATCCAGATCACCCAGAAATATGACGGAATAGCTTGATGCAGAGAATTTTGACTTTGACGTGATGACAGTGCGTAATCTTTCTACCACTAGGCTTGATGAGCTGAGAGATCACACAAAGACTGATCCTATTTTGCAAAAGCACAATCACTACATTAATGTTGGATGGCCATCAAAGCAATCAAATGAACTACCTGAAGTGAAAATCTATTTTACTTACAGAGATGAAATGTTGATGGAAGATGGCATTATTTTCAAAGGTCCTAAAATTGCTGTTCCTGCTTCCTTACAACATGAGTACATACAGATTTTGCATCGCGGTCACCCAGGTTCCACATCCACTAAGAGGCGAGCAAGAGAATTAGTCTTTTGGCCTTCATTACTGCAAGACATTGATAAAGAACTTTCTTCCTGTTCAGTATGCAATAGTACTAGATCGCATTTGCAAAGCGAACCACTTTAGCTAAGTCAAGTCCCTGAACTACCTTGGTCGACAGTAGCCACTGATATCTTCGAGTGGAGCAATCAACACTACTTGGTATTGGTAGACTCTTATTCAAACTGGTTTGAGATTGACTTACTACCTAATCTATCATCCACTACTGTTATTAAGTTGAAACGTCATTTCTTAGTCCATGAAGTTCACACAAAGTTATCTCTAACAATGGTACTCAATTTACAAGTCAGTTGTTTCAGAAATTTGCAAGAGAGTGGACTTTGTACAGCAGTCCTGAATAACCACAGTCAAATGGTCTAGCTGAACATGCAGTGCAGAGTGCATAGCAATCACTTGAAAGGTCAAAGTATGACAATACCGATGTCTATTTGAATTTACTTAATCTCAGAAAAATACCCCGTGACGATATTCTTGGCTTATCTGATCAAAGACTTCTTTCCAGGCAAACCATAATGATGCTACCTATTAGTTCCAGTTTATTGAGGCCTAATACTAAGAACAACAGAACCATAAAGGCTCAAGTATTCAAGAAGCGTTCGATCTAGAAGTCCAGTTATGACAAATTGAGCAGATTTATTCATCCATTGAGGGAAGGAGTAACAGTGAAAATACAAATGGCAAAAGGTTTCAACCACATTGCTCAGGTTACATGTATATGTGCCAAGCTGAGATCCTACCTGGTAGAATCCAAGGCTATCGAGTACAGGAGAAATTGTAGACATTTACTCCCTGTACCAGAATCATCATCACAACATTGTTTTAATAACACAGACTCTAAATTTCAGAGTGAACCAAATGTTCCCATTCCAGAGTGTGTTCCTGTCTCTGATTCCATTCCTGAAGATGTTTCAGATAATTCTAAGACCGAACATTTTACAGAGACAGTGTCACATGATATGGACAAGTATCCAGGCCCAGTGTGAAATATGCAGCATCATGGACTTAACTGTGTATATATGTACCTTATTTTGTGTAAATGCATGATAGAGAATTGTGTGTGATATCTGCATGCCAAATATATTCATAACATTGCATGTTTTACTTTACAAGAGGGAGGATGTAGATCAGAGTGCACGTGCTATGTGCTGTGTCTTTAAGAAGTACGACAAAGATGTAACGTGCATGTATAAATGTCAAGCACATGTCATTCCTAGTGTCATTTTGAGAGTGCAGCCAGAGAGTAAGCATGTTTGATTCCAACAGTTAGTTTGTATACAAATTACTTAAGTTGAAGGCAGTAAACTTCTGTAGTGATGTGTTTGTATAAAATAAAGCTGCTTGAACAGAACCCATAAAGACTCTTCTATTGTGTCCAAAGTAGGAGAGCAACACAACCTATACTGGGTCCAAAACAAACCAAGAAGCAACTTTGCAGTGTGGAGGGTGTGATGCTAACTTCATGAATTGTGTTATGCACTTAGTTCACTTAAAAATCAAACTGTAAAAAATACCTGTAAAATATGTGCTACAAAATAATCAAATAGAAAATAGTAGGTAGTCCACAGATCAGTTAAAATGGAATACCATTTATTGAATCACACAAACAAGTGATCCTGAGTATAATGAAAAGCATTAAAAACATTCCTTATTTATATATAACCAGGTTGTTTGGGCACACATACCAATGCCCTTCATGTAAACATTAGCACTGCGAGTGCCTGTTATCCAGCTATCAACTATTAATGTTAAGGACAGCTGTCAAGCTGATAGCAACTGTGGTTCTAAAGGCAAATATACAAAGCAAAAGCACACAGTAAAAGCACATGAATGTATAGGCTCATAGGATTACAGCAGTTAAAAGGGAAGCAAGTTAAACAACCTCCAGCTTTCAAGAGGACAAACCATGGCAGGCTTGGGATGAATTTGTGAATATTCATGTAATCATCCAGGTTCCTCTTGAAAGAGATGAGGCTGTCACTCTGTTTACTATGTAATGACCATTTGTTCCAGAGAAAGGGAAATTATAGAGTAATGAATATATTCCTCCAATATACTTTATTTATTTGTTGGTGCAGGTTTAGATCCTTACCTTGAGTGTTTGCAGAGCTCTTTATGGAAGTACATCAGATCCAGTAGAGCAGCGTCCTTGTTGGCACAGAGGACATGACATCAATTTCTTCATAGGAGCCCATAAGTGACAGAAGATGCAACACATGATTTTAAATCTGTCTTGGTAGCTAAAAGGTGAGTGAGTTTATTTGCACTCTCAGTGTGAGGGTATAGTGCCAAAGGTTTTGGCCAGATACAGATATGGTCTATGAACGGAGTGACACTATCCACTGCCTCTAATATCTTTTTGAACAAATTTACTAAATTAAGTTGACATGACTTACCCTTTTGTAACTTGTTTTCTTATGATGGTACAAGAGATCCAGTAGGGTGGGCTCTTTGATGGCACAGAATGCAAAACATAAAGTGCCTCATAAGAGACTGTAAGAGACAGAATACAGGGATAGGGTCTTGGTATCTAAATGTATTTAGGCCAATAATCCTTTGAGATAGAAACTATTGAGGCCTTTCCTAGCAGCATCACATATCTAGGTAAATATAAACAAAAAGAATAATTGTACTCAATAGCTTTTCTAATTAGGGCTGAGTACTGAGGGTACCTGTCTTGACTTAGATGAGATTCCTTAGAAACTAGCTGTGATAGCAGAATTTCCTGACTATTGCTCTACTGCTGGTGAAAGGAAAAGAAGTTATTGTGCCAAGGGTCAATAACTACTGTATCTATTTGGATACTGTAAGTTGTAAATATGGGTGGTTACCAAATGTGACAGTACTGCACTTACATGCATTCAGTTTAAGTTATTTTATTGTATACCATTTCATCCTGAGTGGTATGAAGAGTAACACCCAGCTTACAGTCATTGAAAAATGTAGTTAGCCACAGGGTTGGGTTTATGGTATGGAAGTCCAAAATTTGTTTGCCAACAAGGATGGGTCTCAGCAGTTAGCCTTGGGTACTCTATTACTTACTTACTTGTTACTTTCTGAAGTGGCATCTGCCACGTTAATTATGTGCACATGACCCATCAGAGAGGTTGCAATCCATCTAACCATGTAAGTTTCTATCTTGAGGTATTGTAGTTTATATACACTGCCAATGTGGGTTATAGTGTCATCCATCTAACCATGTAAGTTTCTATCTTGAGGTATTGTAGTTTATATACACTGCCAATGTGGGGTATAGTGTCAAAGGTTGTGGCTAACTGTAAGTATGCTTTATGGACTGACTAACCCATCCACTGTCTTAGTTATTTGAAGAAATTTACCAAATTAAGTTGACATGGTTTACCCTTTACAAAACCAAGTATCAAGCAACCCCTTCCCTCCAAACACCCCAAACCATAATCTTCTGTGCTGAGCACTTTTTCTCCAGTATTGCCCCAGTACTGGGGAACTATCTTGTTTGTCCACATTCAAAATACAACTCAGAAAAAATCTGTTCATTCCTCTCAAATTTCCAGCTTTCAAAAGTCTTGCATAGGCCATCAAAATTCATATCAGATGGTCCAAAATTATATCCCTCAAAATCTGCATATACATAACTCTATGCCCCTTAGGGTGAACGTGTAAGTGTTTAAATCTACCCTTTTACCAGGAATAACCTATAACATTGGAACTCTTCTGATGCAGCTAAATAAAAGTATAGAAGATACCTCAGCATAGAAATGAACCTGAGCTCCAAGCATTTATAAGAAAACCACATAGCATAGAATTTTCTTGCTGTACTGGGAGAATTTTTATTTGACTCCCCCTTCTCTCATTTTAGTTCCATCCAATATGTAGGTCCAGTAAGAACAACATTCCAACACCATTTTGCCATCTGAACAAAATATTGTCTATAAACTCTTTCATTTTTGCATTTTTTTCACAGTGCTGTATCCTTCCTGCTTATCATAATGTAAAAGCCTTGCAGTGTGTAGCACACACACACACACACACACACACACACACACACACACACACACACATACACACACACACACACACACACACACACACACACACATACACACACACACACACACACACACACACACACACACACACACACACACACACACACACACACACACACACACAATCCATCGATTACAGCCAGTTGTATGACTGTCTGCATCTTTATATTTCAGCTTGCTTCTCTTAGAACCATGCTGTCCAACCCATTTTAACACCCATGCATTTTCAACCACTTAGATGAAGGTTCAGTAACATAGACCAAAGATCAGGAACATAACAAGCTTTGTATTAGCAAGTATTTTGGAAAAGACATGAAGTCCCAAATACAAAACCGTTATTATTTGTAGAATGCAATCAACAACAGTTTGCTAGGAAACTACAGATGTTATGGGGATCAGTCTAAAAGTGTGAGGCAAAATCCAGATCAGAAAGAGATAATAGCTATACTCTGTGGCACATATGTGCGTGTACTCACACTCATACACATGCAAGCATGTGCACACGCACACTGCTTGAGATGCGTGACTACATAAATAATGGCTTAGAAATATATTCCAGCTTGATGCAAACCCCCTGCCATATACACACTTGCCATATACACACAATTCTTAGCTCAAGAATCACAAAGACCCAGTCAGGAACAATTTTTAACACTTTTATTGAATTATCGCTTAAGACACAGGCAAACATGCATAGATTTAAAACAAACCATATTAACATGTTCCTAATTAAAAACATTATGCATCATGTATATTCTTTCATATAACTATCGTCAATCCAGCAGCAAATTGCTCAATTCCTGCCTTCCTTTAAACCTCACTCCTAAACCTCACTCCTTCTCCAAAACATTATTCTGCATGTATTGTTCCCACAGTTTCCATTTCTTCCATTTAATTTACTCCTGTAATTTTGTAAAGACCCCACTTTCTATGTTACAATATTCAGTGCTTCAAATATAGCTAGTTTAGACTTTGATTTCCATTTTCTAGTAACTGCTTTTTTGACAGCCACCAGAATTAAATTTAACAAGGCCTTGCTATGTCTAGACGATTCAGGTCCTGTATCCCAGCTCAAAAAGTCATTTCCTTTGTTGTACCTGTTTGTTTACCCATTATTTCTGACAGAGTATTCTGTAAGGGGTTAGGAACAGATGTTTGGTATTACTGTCACATACCGAGAAAGTTACAAGAATAACAAAGCTTTGCATTAGCAAACATTTTCTGAAGAATAAGCATTCTGGAACTCATGTCTCTGTCATTATTTAATGATTGCAATCCACAACATTTTGCCAGAAAACCACACGTTTTATGACGAACAGATCAAAATTATTTGCTCAAGAAATCTAGGAAGACAGAAACTGAGCAATCTATGTAATGCTGGACTTAATGACAGTTGTAATAAAAAAGGTAAAAATATATAGAAATGAAAAAAATATCAATACGGTTTGTTTTGTTTTCTATTAGCATATGTGTACCTATTCCTTAAGTGATAATTTAATAAAAGTGTTTAAAAAATTCTGGACAAAGCCAAAAATAATTAAGGGACAAAGGACCAAAATAGCAACATTTTTTAAATATTACTCTAATTCACATAAAAAAAATAATAGAACAGGTGCTTCAACAGGTAATTTTTGAACAATAAAAAGTATGAAACTCTTAATTATTGGCATTATTGACCTGCTGTAATCTTTAGTGATTTACCAGAAAATTATCTCTTAAGAGTGACAGAGTGAAAGTATGAGGCAAAAAATCCGAGACAGCTGACAAAGATATATCCCTTGCAGCACACACACACACACACACACACACACACACACACACACACACACACACACACACGGATGCACACACATGCAGACACGTAAGCACACAAATGCAGACACACACACACACACACACACACGCACACAAGCACACAAACGCAGACACACACATACACACACACAAATGCAAAATCACACAAATGCAGACACACACACACACATACACACACAAACACACACACACACACACACACACACACACACACACACACACACACACACACACACACACACACACACACACACACACACACACACACACACACACACACACACACAGACAAGCACACAAATGCCCACACACATATGCACACATGCGCACACACACACACACACACACACACACACACACACACACACACACACACACACACACACACACACACAGACAAGCACACAAATGCCCACACACATATGCACACATGCGCGCACACACACACACACACACACACACACACACACACACATACACACACACACACACACACATGGTCGAAATGTATTGCAGACGCTTGACAGATCTCCAATACAGCAACTTATTTTCCTCAACACAGTCACAGAGCTGTACCATTTTTATTTCAAAAAAGACCACACAGTGATAGAGACCTTGTCCACTGCTGACACATTTTGACCACAATAAGCTCAAGAAGGTCTCATTCTCATTGGCTCTTCATTTAAGCCAATTAAAGAGAGGAAATTGGAGCTTTTATGTGACAAAGGAGAACAGTGCAGTAGACACAGATTTAGGAAGCAAAATTAGAGCTCTGCCAAATACAGAGCCGTTAAAAGGTATGCATCTATATCACAAATCAATTTGAAGGTGCCTCACCACTGGTGACATCACCTGAACTCTCTTCGCCCTCTTCATCTACATATCTGCTACCTCTGATTATCTCTTGTAGTAGTGTCTTGATTTCAATTGGATTCTTTACATGTTTATGAAATGAGCACTTTATGACTAATTTATAAATAGTTGCTTAATACAATGTTTTTGCATTTCCTTGTTTAATTTATCTAGTTTTTGTTTTGAAATAATATCAGTTTTCATATTTCCAGTTTTTGTAAATATGGGTACCTGGATTGTGCCAGCAAATGGTCAGTGTACTGCTATGGTAAACTAAGCCAAATAAATAATACGAGGAAATATAAACTGTTGTGTATCCGGTTGTATGAGTTTATGAATGTCAGTTTACAAACTGAAAGATGCATTCCATGGCCTGTAAAAGTAAATTAATTTGACTGATGTTCTATATTCCTGGGGTCTGTGATAGCAGTGCCTATGTGAAGAGATATTACAACAGCTGTTTTCCATACCTCAGAAATGTACCTTTTTGCTAGGCTCAAGTGCCGCCTATTATTACAGCTATTTTGGTTCTAATTTTGTTTGGTTTTAACATCAGTCTGTGCATGTTGTAAACGATCAATAAATTGTTGCAAAGATATTATATGGTGTATTCAGTGACTCAGCTTTAAAGGACAATTTCTCTTTCTAAGGGTAAGTTAGACTTGAATATGTTCATTCTGTGGGTCTCATGCAATCTGCTTAAAGGTGGAATGATCTCTAACAAATATAGAAAGACATCAGCAGTTACTGTGAGGTCTGAAGACATGGTAAACACTAACCCTAGCAAATGAGAGCCAGCACCGTGGTATAGAGAGATAAAGTCATGACTATGGTCCAAGTAGCCTGGGTTTGGTTAATGGCTCTGGTGTATGAGTGCTGGCAGGGTAGGATAGGTTTATCCATCCTGTGGAGGGGGTGCACTTTCAGTACACATCATGGTGCATCACTGATGGAGGCTGGGAATGCCCATGTGGCATTGCCTTTAAGGAGAGAATAGTCAGGGTATTATTGGCTGAGTAGCAGTGGAGGAGAGACAATAAGTCAGCATATCCTCATTGCACATCTGCCTCCAAGATATTCAATGAGTGTTTGCTGTGGGATGGAAAGTTGAGGCATAATGGAAAAAAAACACTCCTAGCAGCACTATGATGTGACACTAGAGTCCTACATCTCCCCACCAGACCCAGAGATGAATATGGGATGGTAGGGCCTGAAGGAGAATAAGAAGAGACATATAATCATACACCCATAGAAACTGCAAGGCAACTGGGTCCTTTGGCCATTTATTCCTTACAATAACCCCCCCTTATGTCTTACCTCCCTTTTCAAGCAGCTACACGCCAGTCATACAAGGAGTAAATTTATGGATAGCCATCCAGTTGTCAAACTTCTTTTAGAAGGAAGAATGTGAGTTGCATTGCTTAATTTGTAGTGGATGGTTGTTCCTAAGAAGGGTAAGTGTTGTGTGACGAATTTCTCTCTTGATCATGTTTCTTTATTTGCTGAAACATGTTTAGATCCTTGGGACAGTGTAAGTGGGACTATTTGATTTGTGGAGATTAGGAGGTCTTGGCCTACTAGGCCACTAGTGGCCCAAAAGGTAAGGCACATATTAAGGCATCTAGAAGACACACTGAGTAAAAGGAGACTAGTTACAGCCTATCCTGATAGCTCTTGTCTGTTAAGACTGTCATCTGTTTAGTTAGGAACCTTTTACGTTTTTGCAGTTGCTAAATATGCCAAGTAAGATATATCGGAAAGGGGAACTGTATTCAGTTTACAGGTATGACCAATGGAGAATATACAGGGTTAAGAACTTCCTTCTATTTAAATGAAATATATTTTGTAATCAGCTGCGCCAAGTAAAAAGATTTCCTGGCCACTGTTGCAAAGTGATGGCCAAAGGTAAGGGACATATCTACATATGTTCCAAGGCCTCTCAACACATTTTGTTTTGAAGATGGGTGTTGGCTGTAGTATAAGATAGATGAAGGGGTTGTTTACCAATGCAACCATGTTGCACTTTTTAGCATTTAGTTTTAACCCATTTTTTGAGCACTGGTTGTCATGTGTGAGTTCCAATTCGAGCTTCTGGGTGTCAGAGGACTTCAGGATGACACCATGTTTGCTAACAAGTTAGCAGCAGTCTGTAAACTTGGTTAGTCAGAAATTATCACTTACAGTTTGGAGATGCCAGATAGCAAGGATCCCATCCCAGAGCCCTTAGGAACATCACTGGTCACCTACATGTTTACTGATGATAGACATGCCACCATCGCAACATGGGTTCTATCCCTCAACTAATTTACCATTCACCTCACTATGCAGGGTCATTTTGGAAAACATTCAGCTCTTTTATTGTATCAACATGTGGTATGTTGTCAAGAGCCTTAGTCAGGTTGAGATATGCTGTATGGACTGCATACACACTGTCCATGGCGTGTGTTACGCTTGCAAAAAAGTTGACCAGGATTTATTCCTAACAAAGCCGATCTGTTGAGAGTCAGGCCTTATAAGGTTTTTCATATCATAGTTAATTAGGGAAGTTATATGTCCAATGTCTTTGCACAGGAAACAAGTTATGCAGATGCATCTGTAGATCCCAGGGTCAGTGGTGGGTTCACTTTTGAAGTGTCATCATGAAAGTCATATGCCATACTTCAGGGACAGAGCCAATGGCTAAGTCCAGGCTGAATAGCTGTAGAAGTCGGTCAACTAGACCATCTTTTATACTGTTTTTCAGGCAATTGAGTATATTATCGGGCCCCCATGGATGATGTATTTTTTTGTTTTGCTGAGAATTTTTAGCAAGTGCACTTTGGATATGATGGGTGGGTTGACATTTTGTGGATATATACATATTTTTTGTGTGCGAGGTTTACACTAGGTCTCTGCTGAATACAAGCAGGTAGTGCCATTTTGGATAAGTTTTGAATGAGTATTATTCCTTAGTTTCCTAACATAACTAAAGAAGGATCTGTAATTGTCTTTAGCTTCTGATGCTAGTGTCTAAGCTAATGGAATGCTTTCATATTCCTGATGGTAATTATTAGTTTTTTAAATAGCTTTATAATGTTGACCTTGATTTGAGTTTTCCTTTTTTTATTGTGTTTTTTTTTTTCATGCATGTGAACCGCCAGGCTGGTTTTCTTTTAAACTTCCCATTTGGTTTAGAACACGTTGGAACTACCAGGTCAGTGGATTTATCTTGGTGCAGACAGAGTTTGTTTGTGTAACTACTTGCTATATCAGTATCTCAAGTAATACAATTAAACTTGAATTTTGAAGCTTCATCATAGACTTGTTTCAGATTTGTATATATGGAGTCTCTGAACTTTGTGATGTTTGCATTAATTGTTTGGAGATTTTGGAAGAAAATGCTTCCGGTTTGTGATTGGAATTAGCTGGAGAATGGGGTACCAAAGGGATAATTGATATCAATGCCATGTTGGTAAGGGCAAACTAAATAATAGTTTACTCTCTAGTGGGTACCTTGAAAATTTTGTCCAGTGAGTTTTTGTTAATGAAGTCAAGAAATTTTTGGATGTAACCTACAATTGCAGTATCCCAGTTTATCATCGGTAGTTTCAGGACAATGGAATTCCTGTTGATTTGGAGTTTATACAATGTATTTAGGAACCTAATATGTTTTTGAGAGCATAGAAGGGGTCTTGCTATAATCTGATAGTTGGTCCTATTTGATTTGATTTGAATTTCATTTGGTTTGGTTTTTGGGTTCCTAGTTATCCATTTAGGAATGAAGTTATCGCTAACAAATATGGATCATCCAGTGCATTTGCCATCAAGCTGAAAGTAGGTGAAAACCCTGGGCTGGAGAGAGTTATTTTTGTACTTTTAAATTAAGTTTTTCTTGTAATACACACATGTATGCGCCCCAAATGCAGCAGGCCTCAAGATCAGGCAGTTTGTTATTTAGACTCCAGGTGTTGAACAGATCAGGCAGTTTGTTATTTAGACTCCAGGTATTGAACAGATCAGGCAGTTTGTTATTTAGACTCCAAGTGTTGAACAGATCAGGCAGTTTGTTATTTAGACTCCAGGTGTTGAACAGATCAGGCAGTTTGTTATTTAGACTCCAGGTGTTGAACAGATCAGGCAGTTTGTTATTTAGATACCAGGTATTGAACAGATCAGGCAGTTTGTTATTTAGACTCCAGGTGTTGAACATGTCAGGCAGTTTGTTATTTAGATTCCAGGTGTTGAACTGATCAGGCAGTTTGTTATTTAGACTCCAGGTGTTGCACAGATCAGGCAGTTTGTTATTTAGACTCCAGGTGTTGAACAGATCAGGCAGTTTGTTATTTAGACTCCAGGTGTTGAACTGATCAGGCAGTTTGTTATTTAGACTCTAGGTGTTGCACAGATAAGGCAGTTTGTTATTTAGATTCCAGGTGTTGAACAGATCAGGCAGTTTGTTCTTTAGACTCCATGTGTTGAACAGATCAGGCAGTTTGTTATTTAGACTCCAGGTTTTGCACAGATCAGACAATTTGTTATTTAGACTCCGGGTGTTGAACAGGTCAGGCAGTTTGTTATTTAGACTCCAGGTGCTGAACATATCAGGCAGTTTGTTATTTAAACTCCAGGTGTTGAACAGATCAGGCAGTTTGTTATTTAGACTCCAGGTGTTGCACAGATCAGGCAGTTTGTTATTTAGACTCCAGATGTTGAACAGATCAGTTTGTTATTTAGACTCCAGGTGTTGCACAGATCAGTTTGTTATTTAGACTGCAGGTGTTGGACAGATCAGGCAGTGTGTTATTTAGACTCCAGGTGTTGAACAGATCAGGCAGTTTGTTATTTAGACTGCAGGTGTTGAACAGATCAGACAGTTTGTTATTTAGACTCCAGGTGTTGCGCAGATCAGGCAGTTTGTTATTTAGACTCCAGGTGTTGAACAGATCAGGCAGTGTGTTATTTAGATTCCAGTTGTTGAACAGATCAGGCAGTTTGTTATTTAGACTCCAGGTGTTGCACATATCAGACAGTTTGTTATTTAGACTCCAGGTGTTGAACCGATGATCAAGCAGTTTGTTATTTAGACTCCATGTGTTGCACAGATCAGGCAGTTTGTTATTTAGACTGCAGGTGTTGAACAAATCAGGCAGTGTGTGTTGTTTAGACTCCAGGTGTTGAACAGATCAGGCAGTTTGTTATTTAGACTGCAGGTGTTGAACAGATCAGACAGTTTGTTATTTAGACTCCAGGTGCTGAACAGATCAGGCAGTGTGTTATTTAGATTCCAGATGGTGAACAGATCAGGCAGTTTTTTATTTAGACTCCAGGTGTTGCACATATCAGGCAGTTTGTTATTTAGACTCCAGGTGTTGAACCGATCAGGCAGTTTGTTATTTAGACTCCAGGTGTTGCACAGATCAGGCAGTTTGTTATTTAGACTCCAGATGTTGAACAGATCAGGCAGTGTGTTATTTAGACTCCAGGTGTTGCACAGATCAGGCAATTTTTTATTTAGACTGCAGGTGTTGAACAGATCAGACAGTTTGTTATTTAGACTCCAGGTGTTGAACAGATCAGGCAGTTTGTTATTTAGACTGCAGGTGTTGAACAGATCAGTTTGTTATTTAGACACCAGGTGTTGAACAGATCAGGCAGTTTGTTATTTAGACTCCAGGTGTTGAACAGCGCCACCTTGATGTGTTTTTTTTAGACTGAGAGGTTCATTAGTTAGACTCCACCTATAAAGACAGTGTATGGTCATCAAAGGCTCTAGCTAGTAAGGGGAAATCCCGGAGTAAGAAGTGCAAGTAATCCTTAGCAAAGAAAGAGTGACTGTATAGCATTTCGGCTCCTCGCATTCTGACACACACTGGATCTCCCCAGAATGATAACAATTATGCAGATAATTGTTGAAGCTAATCATCTCTGACCTGTACTTTCGTATCATTTAAGGAGAAGGAAACATTATGGTGAAAACAAGGGTCTTACCTGCATTGTGACTTGCATGGAGAGCTCTGTCATGTCTCTGTGCACATTTTTCAGGGTCCTATGTACACAGATTACTCACTCCCACATGGATCGCTACAGTTCCATGATTATATTTGCTTGACGTTAGGGTCTTTAGTGCCTTTGATATGTCAGAGATCCTGGCTCCTGATAGGCACGTAATTGTCACCCTCTCTTTGACCAGCCTCAGGAGAGTTGAATTGGTGTATCATGTGACAACAGAATCACCAGTCACTAGTACACTTTTGTTAGAAGGGCATCTATGTGCATTAGGTTTGGAGTGGATAAATACTTGGTGATCATTTACTGTGCTAGTGTTAATAGCTGGTTTAGTGTTTGATTTATGCTGAGTCCTAGATTTACTAGGTCTTGGAGGTTTAAGCAGCAATTTTGTAACAGCATCAATGTATAGACTTTACAGTGTATTTGTGTGGAATGTAGTTTAGGTGTGCATTATTCCTTATTTGTGAGAGGGTGACCTCTCATCTGGCTAAGTGCTTGCATCTCTCACATATAGACAGTGATGAGTCAAGCAATAATTCATTGGCTGTGAGTGGTAGGCAATTATTACATTGCCAGAGTCTATCAAGTTCTATGAAGCTGGCAACTATGGATATAGAAAGTAATACGTAATATTTCAGGAAAGTGGCTTAAGAATTTATTTAAAATGGCTCATATTTGTCTAGTAATAGGGAAAAGTAATAAAGTAAGATGAATAAGAATAGTTCATGGTTATCTAAGATAGTACTGGGCTCAAATCTAATTAGTACAGGAATACAGCAAGAGTTACAGTCTCTTAGTCAGTAAGGGGTAGGGGCGGCCACAGTGGTGCAGCGGTTAGCATTGCCACCTCACAACAAGAGGTTCTCTGGTTTGATCCTTGGCTGGGGCGCCTTCTGTGTGGAGTCTTCATGTCCTCCCTGTGGTGGCGTGGGTTTCCTCTGGGTGCTCCAATTTCCTCCCACATCACAAAGACATGCTGTAGGTGGATTGGACACTCTAAATTGGCCCTAGGTGTGAGTGTATGCATGTGTGTGCCTTCTATGGAAGGTTGGGCGCTGGGCTGGCAACTCGACACTGTAAATCTCCACTGCCAATCATGAGAGGACAGGTGATCCACTGTGGTGACCCCTAACCGGGAAAAAGCCAAAAGAAGAAGAAGAGTCAGTAAGGGGTAGGCTCTATATTTGCGGTAAAACCAAGCTACAGCTACAATACAAGCATTGAGGTGTTTGAGTTGCAGGACATCCTCAAGGTTAGGCAATTTTTTTTATTATTAAGACTTATATCATTAGCCAAAGTGATTTACCACTAAGCCATTGAGGATAACCTTGGTATTTTCAGAATTAGACTTTGCTGTAGATAAGTTTGCTGTTTTGCAGTGGCTTCATCCAGTAAGTAAAAGCCATGGGATGAAAGCTGCAGGCCATCCTTTGCAAGAAAGCTGGCCTGTCTTCTATCCTGTCCCTGGCTGACACTTACTGGCCAACTACAGAATGACACCAACTATTTAACCAACTGTTTAAGCCAGTTATCTTATTATATGTATTTAGGCATCATTCACAGGAACCTTAATGACCAGAACCTTGCATGCTTTTAACACATGCATGATGCGATTCAACATACCTCTCTTCTCTTCTCGTCCCCCAGAGTTGAGCACTGCAAATCATTCACAAGCACAAGGACTGCCACTATGTTGTATTCCTATTTGTCCAGTGTAAAGGACTGAGAAGCCCTTGTAACATCATAGATCTCGATGCCAGAGAAACAACTAACTGTCATCCTGCCCCTGTCCATCCTCAGGTGAATGGAGTCTATGTTTTGAACATGGCGTTACCAAATAATAAAACTCCAAAGTTTGCAAATAACCACATTAACTGAATTCGTCACTGTGTGGCACTTCACTTCCTTAACTGGCTGAAGCTAACTAATCTACTAGACTTTTCTGATATTAAGACTGGACACATCGTCCTTTATACCCCAGACAGATCCACTGCTACCAGCAAGTTATTAAACTGGTACCCACCCCCCAGAAAACTTCGTTCATAAAACCAACATCTATTACTGAAATATCTAAAAATCATAATGGTGGCTGTCTATACTCTGTATATTGCAAAACTTGGAATATGATCCAGTAAATCTCAGAAATTTCTTATCTTATTTTGTCTCATCTACAGTTTAAAATTTCTTTGAAGACATATTTCTCTCACACAAATGGTCCAGAACTTGTAAAAACAGCAATGCTAAGACCCTTTCTTATTCTAAATCGTATCCTGTTTATTTATAAGTTACAATCCCAATGAAATCACATCTATCAGTATAATAGAACTGTCCTTGTACTTTCACAGTTAGTAATTCTCCACTTCATGCAGTTAAATTAAAAACATTTCACCAAATTCTCAAGCTTTTACTACAGCAACTTCCTGCTTACAGATTTCTAGTGAATCAAACTGACTGGATAAATATACATATGCCTTATCTGCTGTTTAAGTGCTAATATTGTACTGGGAGTTTGGGCATACACTGTAAAAATGCTGAATGCTCTATTGATGTGTGAGTTATATGTGCTGCAGATATATCTAAGGCTAATATTCTGTAAATATTATATAGTGTAGGTAACGTGGTATTACATATTAAGCCACATAATTCTGAGTATTACCGGATATTTTTGCTGACAGTTAATTGAAATGTATGCAGTGTAGAGGTTTTTATCCCCGGGTCCCACTGAAAAGGGGCTTAGTCCATTCAGGCTTTCCCAGTAAACAAATATAAACAGACAAACAAACAAACAAACAAATAAAATGACTAGGACATTTATGTTTTTATTCTCTGAATTAATGCACATTTTACATTTTATAGACTGGTGACTCATTGCTGAGTGAGAAAGTGGTGATATGATGATACTTTTATGCACATACATCATTTCTTAACTGTAGGAGACTTAAGAAGGCCTTTTTGACAGCTTTAGCAAATGTTGGTTTGGCGGATTCATGAAGAAATGTATGTGGTGCAGTGTGATACTCACAGATTTTCTTTTTGCCTCTTTGTTGTGATGATACTTGCTCCTCTTACAAATTTTCTTGTGTATGTCAGGTAATAGTTCATTGTCTGTGAGTTTCTGCAGACTGGCCACAGAAAGGTTACAAGTTGATTTGTCTTCCATGAAAACCAGAAGAGGTTATTTCTTAAGAGAAGTAAATGTCTTGAGTTGTTATCTGTCCATTTAGTCAACTTGTGAGTGGAAAGTGTAGAATACGAGGTTACAATCGATAGCCAGTGTTTGGGGATTACAGTAATGCCGACTGATAGGTTAAATATATGACGTAGCTCACAGCACAAAGAGTAGCAAAGCTGAAGACGCAGTAGGAAGAATGATGTAATAAGTGGCATTATACAGGAACAGTAGCCATACAGACTGGGTTTATTCTAATGGCCTGCGACAGTAGAGTGCACTGTTCTACTGTTTCATATTGTACAGCTCAGTAAAATGGTGCACAAAAGGCATATAAGTTACTACAATTAAAACACAAAAAGCTACACAGCTAGTTTAATCTCCTCTGCTCCCCTGTTTAATGAGCTGTCAAATACACTGTCAAGCTACTTCCTGTCATAAATCAAATTCTCAGTGCAAAAATCAATAGAAGTTAAGGAATAAAATAATCAGAAATAAAGAATTTAGCAATTTAAGGAATAAAATTAAACAAGCAATCCCAAAAATTCAAGAAAGTGCCTGCTCCCATTACATGGTATTTTGTGATTCAAAAACACATTACCTGTGATGACGAAAGGAAAGACCCCATTTTTGGCTAATTTGCATGTCTCTGTATCACAGTTACTATGCAACATACAGATCAACAGTATTTAACTGCTGTTAGTGTAGGCATTGGAATCTACCCCTAAATCACTCTCACACACAAACACACACACCAAACTCCATACTAGTTAAAGTGTTGTTAAGGAACAAGGGTTTAGAGCACTCCCTAGTTGCTAGTGTTCCCCCCAACTTGCTGTAATTAAGTGTCATTAGTATAGTTCCCCTGGTGGCTAGTTCACCCCCCGCCCTCTTAATCCCTGTACTGCCATAAATGCTATTATGGGACTCAAGTTTAGACGTACTCCCCAGTGTATAGTGGTTGCTCCACCAAATCCCTGTTGTGCTGCAAGTGCCATTATGGCACTCAAGTTTAGAGTAATACCTGGAGTCTGGTGATAGCCCTCACCCCACATCTCTGTACTGCTTATGTGTTCAGTGGAAGAACAAGGCCCTTTTGCTGTGTTCATTACTGTGATGTGATGTGACCAACCATGCTTTGAATCACTCAGAGTGTAGATGCCTTCCTGGAGGCAGTTCAGGAGAGAGAATACATACCTAATTAGCATAAGCCTCTCACCAGGGCTGCCATATTAGTGTTTGTCATGGCCGTGGAGCTAGCCCTATGTGATACTGCATGTCTTTGTGATACAGCACCATGCACTATGTTAGGGCTGCTTCTCAGTCTCAAAAGGTTGCTGTGATATGTACACAAAAGTGAATACATTGTGGTACCTTTATGTATTCCCACAATATCACTTCCTTGATTTTAGGGAGATCAATTGTAGGCCAAGTCCAATAACACAGATACAACAGGAGACCTTTTGTGTATCTCCATAAAACACAGTAAACTGGAGGTCTGCATATTAAGCAGAAGACAATATAGCTATATATGCCAGTCATTTTTGTCTCCTTTGTTCGCTGGGTTGCTAAGATACTCAGAGTACCACCAAGTTTAATTCCTCTCATAAATCCAATTCCCAGTGCAAAAATCAGATATATATATATATTTGCAAAATGCCATCTATGGGACCTCAGCACATGAGCAACACCATTCTCTTCATACATTTTGATCTCAAAAGATGATTTCAGGGCTCCACTATTAATAATTGTGTCTCATTTAATCGACGTGTGATTATTTAAACCTTTACCATCAAAAAACCTCGAGAGTGCTGTAGTCCAAAAGAGCAGCACATCCATGGTTGCAAAACATGAAAATAAAAAAAAATTGCAGAAGCACAAGCCCCTTGCACTCTGAATGTGGAAGCAAGTCCCACCTCTGAACAATATAGCAACTTAGCGACTGCAGAAAACTCAGTGGAGAAAGAGAATGTGAGAAAAATAAAATGATAATCTTCTTGTTCTAGCTGTCATGACAGACCAGTGGTGATCTTTTTAGTTCTACATTCTGGGAATCAATCACCTACTAAGTGTCAAACAGTAGGGCTCTCTGATTTGAGAAAGGAAATGCCATTTTGCAGAGTAGCTTTAAAATCACATATTTTAAATTCTTCTGCACACCTGGACCTTTTGTCTCACCAGTTGTTCCCCTGGTCACTGTATCCATATACCATCCATCCCCTAATTGTTCCTTACTTCATTATCCCAATGTAACATTATCACCACATGGACACCTCAATTACTAATGAATTGAACTAGTGGTACACATAGTAGCCTGTGCATAACTTGTAGTTTATAATGCGCTAGTATCCTACTTCTAGTAGTTATTCATTTTACTTTGTTTACTGGGATAGTCTGACTGGGCAGGTTGCGCATTTTCGGTGGAGGCCTGGGGAGAAAAGCTGCATGCAATACAAAAATTAACAATACAGAAACATACACATACTAATGTATTTAAAAAAATATACATGCAAATATGCATAGGAATAATCCATAGATAAAAGCATCATAGACTACAAGATTAACAATACAAAAACATTCACATACAGATATACATAAAAAAATACATGCAAAATATGCATAAGAAATTATCTATAGAAATTAGAGTTTAAAGTAGTTAGAAGGAAAATAAACTCTTAATTCCCTTAAGGAATAATTGTAAGATCAAATGAAACACTTGACAAATAGACATGCCCACATATGGAGACTCGCACCCTGAGCTATTGAAAAGATGGCGGGGCTTGAACTTAGAATAAACTTTTAGTTATATTGAACTGCTGCTGGATTATTTCAAGCCCATAGAAAATAAGTTGTTGTAAACAGTACAAACTCTATTTTAAAAGATTGAGCAAAGTACGCTAACTGACAAATTTACGCATGTGATTGATAATATGTTTAACAACTTGGCTTCACTAGAAGTGAAGCTACAGCATATTAAAACTCGTAAATTGCTAAGAGACTTTAAGGACTTCCAAATGGGCCATATTTTTGTGTGGCCCAGGGAGAGGGTTTATGCAAAGGGCATACTAGAACCAGCAAACATTGTGTCGAGTGATGTGGGAGTGAATGAAACTACTGAACCCAGTGAGACGATAACTGTACCATCTGCCAGTGATGCTTCGTCTAGTAAGGAGTTAACACATATCGATGCTGTTTCTACAAATAATTTGGAAAATAAGGCTTTGAATGACAATACTACAACTTTATGAGCATGTATAAAAGTTATGAAATGACTGGAGTGAGATCGAAGACTACTATGGCAACTGACTCGGTTTTTCCTGAACTTCCGGTCATGGTGAGAATGAGACAGGAATCACGATCGACCAGCAGGGATTGTCACAAGTGGAAGCACTCAATGGAGTGAGTGCAAGGAGTGAGGAAAGTATGGAGATAAATGGCGTGATTTTTAATTTGTCTAACTATGTTTTGAGACCCGAAGAACATTCTGTATTAAATAGGGGATTGAGCTTTATTCCTACAACATCCTGTAAAGTAAGTGAGGTCTTGTTAGATCTGAAATTATTTGCCCACAATGTGGCTTTGAAATTAATGTTTGGTGATCAACCCATGTTTACTACCACTATGGGCCTTAGAAAACTGAATGTGTTTGTACCGCAATTTCCTGCAGATGTAAATATGTTTGTTATGGCTTGTGAGGATGATATATGTGCTTCTGCTGCAGGGCGGCCACAGTGGTGCAGCAGTTAGCGTTGTCATCTCACAGCAAGAGGTTCCCTGGTTCGATCCTCGGCTGGGGTGCCTTCTGTGCGGAGTCTGCATGTCCTCCCTGTGGTTGCGTGGGTTTCCTCCGGGTGCTCCGGTTTCCTCCCACATCCCAAAGACATGGTGTAAGCAGATTGGACACTCTAAATTGGCCCTAGGTGTGAGTGCATGAGTGTGCCTTCTGTGGAAGGTTGGGCGCCAGGCTGGCAACTCGACACTGTAAAACTCCACTGTCAATCATGAGCGGACATGTGATCTGCTGTGGCAACCCCTAACTGGGAAAAGCCAGAAGAAGAAGAAGACACATAAGAAGTCCTTCAATAATTTAAACATGTTAGATCAACAAACATTAACTTCACTGAAGAATAATAAAGATATTTGTATAATGCCAGCTGATAAAGGGGGTTCAGTTGTTATTATGAATTTGAATAATTACCATGAAAGAATGATAGTGATGTTAAAAGAAGAAGCTACGTATATGAAAATAACTAAATTAAAAGTGGCATGATATATGAATTATTGATGAACAGGTTCATTGACAAGTCTTTGTATGATTTTCTTTATATAACACATCCAATGATACCGACAATTAAAGGGTTACCTAAGTTACAGACTTAAAGATGTGATTAAACCCCCTTTATGACTGATTTGTTGCTGGGGAAGGTTGGGTGACACAAGCTTGTTCAATTTTTGTAAAGAAGAATTTAAAAGTAATTACTTCAACTATTCCTAGTATTTTAAAAGACACCAAGCAATTTTTAAATGACTTATAAGAGTATGTAAGCCAGTTAGATAACATTTTAGAGTTGTTACTAGTAACTCTTGACATCAATAATTTGTTTACCTCCATTCCTAATGATTATGGTATTGAAGTGATTAGGCAGGTGTTGACTCATAAAAGTGAGTTTATGAATGTATCCATAAACAACATATGTCTCATGTTGGACCTTATTCTGAAAAATAATGCCTTTATGTATGCGGATGCAATTTATTCACAACAGTGGGGAGTTGCCATGGGTACTCCATGTGCAAACTCCTACGCTAATTTAGTTCTGAGTAAGTAGGAGGAAGAACATGTATTGTCTGTGAATGAGTATAGCCAACATTCAATGTTTTATCATCGCTTTGTTGATGATGTGTTTATTCTATGGAGGGGTTCACAACGGGAGCTAGCAGCCTTTGTGACATTTTTGAACAACACCACAGATTTCCTGGAATTTACTATGTCATGTTCAAGCAAGGAAATAGTTTTCCTTGATGTACGTCTTGAAATAGATGATGTGGGTAATCTAAACACCTCTTTATATTGTAAGGGTTGTTGGAAAAATAATTTATTAATGCATGACAGCATATATCCGAAGCACATTTACCCGCTCATAGTAAAGGAACACTATATGAGAGCATCTAGGTTATGCACCTCAGAAACAGAATTTAAAGATACTGTAGAACGTATAACCAATAACTTTGTGGAAAGGGGCTACAATAGAAATATGTTGGGTGTGAGTAAAAAAATTGGTATGTGATGTGAGAGGGATGGCTTATAAGCTATTTTTTCACGTAAGCCTCCCACTAATAATCAGTCCATGAATAATATTTGGGATTTTAGGTTAATATTTGGCACTAGGTATACAAAAGATGTAGGTCCCATATGTGAGATTATACATAAGAACTGGAGGTATTTAATGGTGGATGAAAAAACTACTTCTCTTGTAGTGAATTCCCTCAGTTTTCCTTCAGGAATTCTTTAAATTTGAAGAGACAGTTATGTGTAACCAGGAAGTTTGATACAGGTTGTGTGACATCCATAAGAACTGGTACACATGCTTGTCATAACTGTAATGCCTGTGCTTTTATTTCCAAGTAACAGATGTTACAACATCCCAAACTGAATTTTATTTTTAAACCCCATTCCTATATGGATTGTTCCATTTGACATGTAGTTTATTTGGCTACATGTAATTTACGTACATGTTTCTATGTAGGAAAAACCAACAAAAGGTTAAAGGATAGAATAATGACGCATCTTTATGATATCAAGAAAGGTGATGATAAGAATGCATTAGCCAAACATATTTTGGAACACCAGGGTCATGCATTTTCATTTAGAGTGTTGCAACATATACATCTCAACCACAGGTGGGGTAATTTAATTATTTAAATGAATCATTTTATTGGATGTCTGAGGACTGGTTAGTCATGATATTCGAATGTTTTATTCAAATGTTTTTGTGCATACTGTTTTTAGATCTGATGAAGCATTTTTATAACACAAAAGGGCTTGTCTTTTATTAAAATATTTTAATGCTATCAACTGTGGTTGTCCTGCTGTTTGTTATTTATTATCTTATTGTATGTAAAACTGTTTATCAGGAAATTAAACTTGTTTTCTTTTTTCTTTTTTGGTGTTTTATGGTTATTGGCACCTGCCTTTCACAGGGCGGCCGCGGTGGTGCAGCGGTTAGCATTGCCGCCTCACAGTGAGAGGTTCTCTGGTTTGATTCTCAGCTGGGGTGCCTTCTGTGCAGAGTCTGCATGTCCTCCTTGTGGTCACGTGGGTTTCCTCTGGGTGCTCCAGTTTCCTCCCACATCTCAAAGACATGCAGTAGGTGGATTGGATACTCTAAATTAGTCTTAGGTGTGAGTGTGTGCATGTGTGTGTGCCTTCTGTGGAAGGTTGGGCACCGGGCTGGCAACTCGACACCGTAAAACTTCACTGCCAATCATGAGCAGACAGATGATCTGCTGTGGCGACCCCTAACTGGGAAAAGCCGAAGGAAGAAGAAGGTACCTGCCTTTCGCAGTTCATAAGTCTATGTTTACTCTTCACCCTGTCAAGCATTCTGCAATGTTTACTGTTGATGTCTCACAACCCATGGGCTTGAAGCCTGTTCTTGATCTCCATTTACTATCTCTGTGGTCTGCATATGATCCCACTGTCCATATGTTCTGTCCCCAGCATTTGACCTATTACAGATTCATGCAATAAAAGTCAAAATTGTGGAACACACACACATGTGCAACATGCTTACAAAAACAAGCTTGTCAAAAAAAAAAATCTATTAAACGAAGCATAAAACCAAAATATTCTGCCTTTGTGGAGCAGCAAAGAAAAAAATATACTGTATGTTTGTGTACAAAGGTGTAAGCAATGATTTTACAGTCAGTTATTGAATAGCATAGTGACTCATTGTAGCACAGCCTTTCTTGCAGCTCATATTGTCCTTGTGTTATGAGATTAAACTTGCAAGTAATTCATTGCTAAACCTTGGTATTTATTTCTTTTGCTATAGCACTGGCAAAAGTGCAAACCTTCATTTGGCAATGCCTTTAGTTCCATGTAAATTTTTGTTTGTGAGTTTGTGTTCAGCATTTAGTATTACTCATTTTGATTTAAATTTAAAATGCTTTATTTAGTTTTTTTTTTTTTTTTGCTTTCCTTTTCAGTTTCTAATTTATCTTAGGAATAGATTCATTCTTCTGCCATGCCATTTCTTAAAAAAGAACTGAGGTGAAGATCAAAACTACAGTAAACCAGTTTATTGTCTCATAAATGAAACTGGTACAGTCCATGTATAAGGCAAAGTAATACCATTTCATTACAAAGTTTCTAGTCTGCTTTAACTTGCAGTTAATAGTTTGTCTTTGACCCCTTTATCATGTCATACCATTGCAGCCAACTGCCAAATCAAGTCAGCTTACTGCATTAAATAGTACTCTTTATTTTGCCTACAGCCACATAATAAATAATAGTATATAAACACACATATATATATATAAATAGATATAGATAGATTTATATATATATATATATATATATATATATATATATATATATAGTAAGACTTTTGTTAGTTGAACATTCAGAATATTTAACAATTTCTATGCATTCACAAGTGTGAAATAGCTGATTGTAGTGTGCCAGCATTCCTTTCTGTGAGAGCGAGAGGTACAGCATGGATTGGTACTGCCCTTGCACTGTTGTGTAATCTAGGATTTTGTGCAGTGGTGCTTGACCCTTTGCATATACATAGGTTTCATTTTTTGAGTGTTTTTTTAACATATTTTAAGCTTTAATTTTTTACATTATTGTTTTTGCTTTTGAGATTTTGACTGTTCTGGTATGTGTATAACATGAGTCTGTATCACTTAATCGAAATACATATTTGTCAAATACGTATTCATCGAACTCTAAACATCAAAATTGATTTCAAAGAACTTCGGCCTCTTTTCCAGGGTTAGGAACCACTCGCTCACTAGCACTCATGCTAACACACATGCTACAAGACAGGTGTTCCTCAGAAAGAAATAGTTACACAAACCTAAGTTACAGTAATATTGTGCTGTAGGTATAGTAAGGAGTAAATCAGTTGTTTCTAGTAATAAAACAAATCAAAATAACCAAGCAGTTTCTAATACATGTACCCAGAAAAAAAATAATGAAACTATTTAAATAAATAAATAGATCTTCCAACTGCGGACAGAGGGGAAGAGATTTATATATGAGCTGTCACTTGGACTTGATTCTGCTAGGGTCTCTCAGTGCAGTGACAGTTTTAGCACCTCTGCAGTAGTGTGGGTGGAGGGCACTGTCAATTCCTCTTGGATTACAGAAGAAAACCCTGAACAAAGGCCTGCAATTTAGCTACTTTTTTGGCTGTAGCTGGATAACTTCTAAGTATAGTGTAAAACAAGCTCTGAACAAAACATAAATGAGGGTGATTAGAGACAGAAAAGAAGCAGTCCTTTTACGGAAGGTATAGAGGATGCCAGTGACTCACACAATTCCCATTATGTTAATGTTGTGGGAATTCACAGTTATTTCCTTATGTCTGGCATGAGTCATACAAAGCATTATGGGAAAGAGAAAGGTTTGAAGAACAAGATCACATTGATACATCAAGCCCCATTGGTAGCCATGTTGTGAAAAACAGGCTAAAATTACAAATAAAGCACTTAGAGTGATTTTGAGGTTTTACCTCATTGCATCCAAGTGACACCTCCAGGTGCATCTGCAGTTAACTCCTACTGATGCCTCTAGGCGTCAAACATTGCTTGTTCACATTTGCACTAACAATTCCAAAACCATACTATGTGCCAAGTTTTTAAAATATTTTATCTTAAAGCTTATACAATGGCAAACTGAACTGCATTAATATTTGACCTCTGTCTAGTGCAGGTAAATAGATATTAGCTGTTGTTTTTATGATATTAATTTAATTTAATTAATATAGATATAATTTTCACATTTTTCTAAATATCTCGGCAATCAAGAAACAGAGAGAACTCCTTAGCCTCATATGAAAGCTCTCATCTAGATGAATAACATTCTGCTGACAGTACGTGTGTAACTTGAGTGGTTCCTGAAATATTGTAAGTTGTTTACAAAATATTACCAATATAATAGTTACTGTGTTTACTGTGACTTATAAAATTCAGTTTAAGACGAAGGACCTAAAGAATACTGCCGCTATAAAAATAGTTTGTGCTGAATAGTTTGCCATTTATAATTCTTTCATAACCCCTGTGGCTCCAGAAATATGAACATTTGTTTGAAGTGTGAGGACATAATTTGATTCTGTCAAAAGGCTTAGGCTCCACCCATTGGAAGTTACAGTGCAAACTTCCTGAGCTCCGTTGTAATGAATGAGTTAAAATAGGCCAGAAAACCAAGGTAGAATGAAAAAAAAAAGATCTTTTTAGTTCTAGGGTGGAGTTTTCCTTTAAAGGAAAACTTCACCTTAGAACTAAAAAAATCTATCTTTTCACTCTGTGTTTGTATTCTAAACTGGATTAACCCCTCAAAAGCAATATGACTGTTTCTTATAGAATTTTAATATGCTTTTTTTTCAGAAAATGGCTGGCAGTTGGGCTTGACATCAACGTGATCCTGTTTTTCCTGCAACTCTTTGTCTTTCCCATGATCCATTTCAAGTCTGCTTTATATGAGTCATCCTAGACAAGCAATTAGTGCTGTATTTCTATGCCATGATGTATAATGGGAATAGTTTCAGTCACTGTCATCTTATATACTTTCCGTAACAGGCCTGCTTCATTTTTTCCTGGAATGACCCTCATTTGTGTGTGTCTCAGTGCCTGTTTTTAAGAAGTTATACAGCTACAAACAAAAAAGTAGCTAAACTGCAAGCCTTTGTTTTAAGCATCATTTTGTAGTCCAAGATGAATTGACAGTCCTCTCCCTGACACTATTTTTAAGGTGTTAAAACTGCCACTGCACACAGAAATCCTTGCAGTTTCATGTGTAAATGACAGCTACTACTGGAAAGGAAGGGGCTTGAATATATTTCTGTTCTTCAGTGCCTGCAGTGGGAAGATTTCTTTTGCCTGAATGTTCAAGAAAATGCTTTGTTTTCATTTGTTTTATAATTGACATCATGTTCTTTTTCCCCTTTCCACAGCAATGCATGACCAACTTTCTATTTTATAACTTTGGATGACTATTTTTTTCATAGGCATAGATGTCTTCTGGCATTATATTTTCTATATTTTCTTGTTACATTGCTCATGTAGTGATTTGTTAAAAGTACAGGAAATGCACTCTTCTACAACCTTGACTCCTTCATAATGACACAGTAAAAGGAAAGGACTTTGAAAATTCCTTTACTCCCCAGTCCTTGCAGTGGGAAGCTTTTTTTTGGAGAGGTGGTATTGTAGGAAGTTCTTTCAGTTGCATGTGTTTTCATAACATGTTCGTTTTCTCCTTCCTAAGCTGTTCTGTAATTCTACAGCGAGACATTGCCAACCTTCTATTCCTTACCATTGCATAACTTCCAGCATTATATATTATTATTATTATATGCTACTCATTACCTGATGTGTTAATGTACAACATAGTCACTCTTTAGCAAAACTGACAACTCGATAATGACACAAGAATTACTTATGGACTTAGAAATTACTCTATTTACTTTCGAAAGTAACTGCACTCCTGAGGGTATATCATACTGGGACAGTTCTCCCCTCAGACCACTAAGCTTGAGTTTCCCTTCTTCTCATCTTCCTACCTGCTTAGTGCATAATGCACTACCTAGAAGGCTCAATATTTTTTAAACTCATGCTAGTGTTCTAGTATACAGTTCCTTCCTACAATTTCACTTCATTAGCATTCCTTGTAACATCCTATTTCAACAGTCACTAAATATAATGAAATCACAGTTTACCTCACCATTTGATGCCTGCATGATGTAGAATAGGTATGTAAGGAAGCTTACCAGAACAGTATTTGTTCGAATAATCTGTGCTGTAGCATCTTAAGCATTATGTGTTATATCCTGCATAGGATATAACAGTTTTCAAAGCTTCAGGGTAACTTCTACATGCTCAGACTATTAGCTAGCTTGAGCTGAGCTGAATAAAAGACAGGTCTGGGCATCAAGCCCTTTGGAGCTTACACTCCAAATGACAGAGGAAGGTTGAGCCCTGAGACTTCATTGCTTGGAATAACAACAAAAAATGTTCACACCCTAGAAGGAATCTAGCTAGTAACATTTTGACAGACAGGTACCAGTAAGAGTGAAATGGAAGGTCTACAGGAGGGTAGTGAGACCAGCTATGTTACATGGGTTGGAGACAGTGCCATTGACAAAAAGGCAGGAGTCAGAGCTGGACATGGCACAGTTAAAGATGTTAAGATTTGCACTGGGTGTGATGAGGATGGACAGGATTAGGAATCAGTATATTAGAGGGTCAGCTCAGGTTGGACAGTTTGGAGAAAAAGCCAGACAGGCAAGATTGCATTGGTTTCGACATGCGCTGAGGAGAGATGCTAGGTATATTGGGAAAAGGATGCTAAGGATGGAGCTGCCAGGTAAGAGGAAAAGAGGAAGGCCTAAGATAAGGTTTATGGATGTGATGAGAGAGGACATGCAGGTGGCTGGTGTGACAGAGCAAGATGCAGAAGAAAGAAAGAAATGGAAACAGGTGATCCACTGTGGTGACCCCTAATGGGAACAGCCAAAATAAAAAGAAGACATACTCAGGGCAAGGTTACTGCTTCTAGAATACTTCTAGAGTCCAACCCTTTCTATAAAGCCATAGATGATAGCAAGGGCCTGGTAGAGTTGGTATTGATCCTGCCTGGAATACTTTTGTTGTGGTGGAAATAACAAAAGGTAATAGCCTGAGAAAATCATTTGGAAAGAGTCTGCCTTGCCATAGGTTGTCCTTTCTACTTACCTTCACAAGAAATGAACAGCAGATTGGACTTTTGAAAAATGTTGTTCTGTCAAGATAATACCTGAGTTGTCTGTCAGCATCCAAAGTATGAGGTATCCTTTCTACCTCATTTTGGAGTTCAGGAATGAAGACAAGGAGATTGATGGTTTAGCTTAAAGTAAACTTGGATAACACTTTAGCCATTAAAGAAGGATTAATTCTCATGGAAACCCTGTCTTTGTGGGAAATGAGAAAAGGTTGAGCCACCATAACATCTTGTATCTAAGATACTATTCATGCAGAGATCAGAGCAGCTAATAAAACTGTTTTCCTTGTTAAGAACCTCAAGTGAGCAAGATAAGCTGGTTCAAATGGAGCAAGTGTTAGCTTTTCTAACACAACATTATGATCCCAAGGAGGAGCCCCCAGTTTTCCTGGAGGTGTTTATGCAATACCCCTTTCAAAAATATTTTGACATGGGAATACCTTGAAAGAAGAGCATCCATGGGCAGACATGCTGAAATGGTTGACAAATGAACCTTGACAGATGATTTAGGCAGGCCATAGGAAAGTAGCTAACACAAATACTGTAAACCCGAAAAACAGAGAAACACTACACCGAATGGTTGCTGGTTATGTTATTGGCACCATCTAGAAAACCTTTTTTATTTGCTAATATATGATTTTTTTAGTAACTAGTTTTCTTGCCCCCATTAGTATCTCCTGCTAAGACCCTATCATGCAGGCAGTCAGTTGAAGTTGTTTTTGGTTAGGCTGTATCAAACCCTCCTCCTCTTGTGTGAGTAGACTTGTCTGTCAGGAAACTTGTGATAATTGCCCATGGTCAGTTCCTAAAGAAAGGAGAACCACCTTTGCCTGGACCAGAAGTGGGTCACAGCAGTGATCTTGGAGGATTCCTTCTGAATCTTCAGATGTACCCTGAATATCAGTGGAAAGGGTAGAAAAGCACACAGGAACTCACAGGAATGTTCTTGTCCAAGGAAAAGAAGAGGAATCTGTTTCTCAGGCATTCTTGCATGGAGTCCTTGAGCAGGATTTTGTCAGCTGATTGTTTGGAGAGGAGGGAAAGGGTCTACCAGATGAACTCTTTACAGATAAATCAAGTCTTGGAAGATCTTCTGATCTAGTGTTTATTTATGAGGACTTGCTCTTGTCCTGCTCAGCTTGCATACCACACAATGCTGCTCTGAAGGAATGTAGGAAGCCTATAGAGCCTGACGGTACTGTAAAGCATTATCCCATGCTGTGATGGCCACCACTGCTACCAATGTGTGATGGCCACCACTTCCACCAATATGTGATGTACCCACACTGGGCCAGTAATCAAGGAGCCTGAATTCTCATCACTGACACTGGAAAGGGATGTAAACTTGGAATACAAATGGATACACTCAATATTTCCAAATGCAGACCTCTCTGCATCAAGCACAATTTCCTTTAAGATCACACAAGGAACACACTCAGCCTGGGATCTGGATGTCTCTTTGTCTATCTACAGGTCCCCAATAAGACTTCCCACTGGTATAGCTGTAGGGTTAGGTCCTCAGCCAAGTGTCCAAGCCAAATCCTCCAGCACCCTCTCTGTGAACCCAGTGCTTCATGTCCCTGCCCCAAGTAGGTGACACACACACTCTTTAAGATTTAATTGTCACACACACACACACACACACACACACACACACACACACACACACACACACACACACGTGGGAAAGGCTGGCACAGATTACTCACTCTACCAGCTTTGCCCAGACTCAAAGGTGGATTCACTGCCACCAGTCATTTACTAGAAGGCTCTTAAATTGGTATCCAATTATGCTGAGTGAAATTAATATTAATACAAATGATAGTAGTTGACCAAGACAGCTAGGCCTTCTTGAGTGGCCCACACAGTGTCACTAAATCAATAAAGTACTCTCTAAGGTTAGATACTTTCTACAAGGACCAGCCACAATAAAAGTCTTAAATATATTTAATAATAAATAATAAAAGAACAGGAAAATATTAAATATATATTTATAGTAAACCACAGAGTAAAAATCACAGAAAATATTGAAATTAACATTGATGGGCAGACTCATACAAATAAAGAAAAACATTATCTAAACCAAGCTTCACTGTATTCCTGACTGAATTGAGAGAATTTACTGTTCCCTAATAACTTACTTGGGCAAGACAAGATGAAATACATGAGCAGTCTTTCTAGTCAGGCACCCAAACAGAATACTCAATAGTCTGAGGTTTCTCTGTGTAATATCTAAAATATATATTTTTAAGAAGGCTGGCAGGATGACCTCATCTGGTCACATGACTCTAGGTTCTCACAGTATTCCCCTTTAGGTGGCTACAATAAACATCTAAATGTTTATGGCAGTGCCTGGGACTTCCCCTTTTTTACTGAGCTAATGAAGAAAGGCTTTTTCCAGACCTAGCATCTCCGGTCCTATTCAGCACTGTGGGGTACTGTTTAATGGTTTAACAGCTCATTTACATTTCCCTTATTTTTCTTAAAGCAAGCTAGCTAGTTAACCGTTGCTATCCCAGTATCCTGTATGAAAACATATACATTTAATTCAGTTAAAATAATGCACGTATATTTATTTTCTTTTCTTTTCAGCAGGGTGCACTGTTGATAGATTTTAACACAAGCAAACCTCACAGATACATTTTCAGCATAAGCATCTGTACAAATCAGTTTGATATACAAATGACATACAGTTCTAATACATTTTTAACACAAGCATCTTTTATAAATCAGTTTGATATTCAAAGGACATATCATTCTTTGCAAAACTCCAGCTGGCTATGCTAGCACTTGCCCATATAATCACATATGCTATCATGGTTAGTCTATGTAGGGGAAAATACATGGTTCTCATTTGCTTGCTTATATACCACATTACTGTGATATTGTCCATAACAAATTGAAGCAGTCCTAGAAACCAATTGATTTTTTTCTCACAAATCATCAAACTGGAATCTGAAAAGATAATGAGTGTTGGTGCTGGGACCAAAGAGACTTCAGATAACATTGTATCTTTCTCGTGCAGTGTCTTGCCAGAGGTATCATGACAATCATAGATGCCATGTGACCCATAATCCTGTGGTATTTCCTTGCAATTTTTCCTGTGGAAAGCAGTCTGCACTGAGGTATCTAGCAGAAACCCCAGGAACACAATTCTGTGAGACGGAGTCAAAAAATACTTTTGAATATTCTCTTGGAATTCCAGCCTGCATAGGAGATTTCTCACCCAAGTGAGAGATTCCTGACACTTTGAAAAAGACTCTGCAAAGATAAGCAAATCATCTAAATTTGGAAAAATGTGGCTATCCTGTAGCTTGCAATGTGCTATAACTGGAGCTAGACACTTAGTGAACAATCTTACAGCAGTGAATAGCCCAAAGGGTAAGGCAGAAAACTGATTATATGGTCCAGATACATAAAACCTTATGAGATGTCTGGTCTAGATGGATAGAAATGTAATGATAAGCATCTTTTAAATCAAAGGTTACCAAAATCTCATATTAGGAAGATGGGGTAAGAGATTGTGTAGCAAAAGCATTTTGTACTTGGGCACTATTACAAGCTGGTTTAGAGAAGAAAGGTCCAGAACTTGTCTACTTGCATTTTCTTTCTTTGTCACCAGAAACATTCCTGAATAAAAAACTCTTCCCCAGTGGGAAGGAGGAAGTGTTACTATTAACATCTGAGAAAGCATGTGTTGTTGGGCAGGAGGGAACAGATGAGTTTGGTCTGGTGACTGTAGAAGAGTTTCCTGGAAGAAGGATTTTTTTTCCCATTGCCTTCTGTAGCCCTGCTCAATCAGACTCAGAATGGTCTGATGTATGAGGAATAATTCCCCAGAAAGGATGGATTTCTTCCCATTGCAATCTGTACCCCTGCTGAATCAGACATAATAGTCATTTGTCTGAAACAATCTATTGCCAAAAAGAGAAATGGAGATTCAGACTTTCTGGAAGGGATAAGGGATAAGGGACTGCCAGTGTGTGTGTGTGTGTGTGTGTGTGTGTGTGTGTGTGTGTGTGTGTGTGTGTGTGTGTGTGTGTGTGTGTGTGTGTGTGTCTGGGGGGAGATCAAATTCCCTTACATAATCATTCTGACTTATTTGACTATCCTTTGTTTTGGGAGGTGTTTCTGCTTTTTTTTCGGGCCTCCCTCCTATTGTTTTTAAATATCAGCTTACCAGCATTTTGCTGACTCTGTTTTGTTTCTTGCCAAGACCCTTGGAAAAATTAGAAAAGGCAACCTGAAAAAAAGTCTGTGATGTTCTCTGTATCAGTTTACCCCTCTCATCACATTTTTAATAACTTCTGCAGCACAGCGGCCATAAAGTACATTTTTATCCAGAGGTGAATTTAAAATCTCATATAACATCCTCTGTGATATTTTGTCAATGCAGCCAGGCAAACCTGCTCAACACAGTTCCATTGGCAATAGCTTCAGATGTAGTATGTACAGAGTCATAACCACACTTTAAACAATGACTTGTGACCGGAGAAATAAAGGAAACTAAACCACACACATCAGAATTTTCCTCAGAGGAAGGAACTGCAGATAAAACATTCCCGATATTTTCACAGTTAGTCAGAATAGACTTTAAGTTGCAGAAGTATACATTTTTTTCACAAATTTGTCAATTGTTTTTTACATTCTTGTCAGAAGTGGAAGGCTGAGTTAACAAAACGCCTGGCAGCACCTAGACTGATTAAAACTAGAGCTGCTAGGTAAGATCTGAGATGAGTGTACAGAAAATTGAAAGCTTGAGGAACTTGTACGTTCTTTCTTGGGTACAACAGGCTGGCTATCAGGAAAATCACAGACTGTGACAAACTCTTCCTCCAGTCCTTGGCAGCACTAGGGGGATGTGGAGGAGTTTCTGGAAATTCCAGTTTAACAGTTCACAGTATTTTCTGAAAGGATAAACAACCGCAATGTACTCCTACTGAAAACACTAGCACATTCTGGAAATAGTCTCAGAAAGATAATCCTTGACACACAGGGAGATTCTGATAACATGCTCTCCTCTCTTATCCATAATTCTCAGGAGAAAAACCTGTATATGTCCCTTCACATTAGACTCCAGATTCAGTTTGTTGAATCTCTTCAGGAAAGCAGAATCCATTTTTCTTTTACCAAACCTACCTGATAAGAAGGGTCAATAGCATGTGAAAGACCTCAAGTCAGACTTAATAACCTACTCCTGTTAAGTGAAACTGGAGCAGGAAAAGATATATGTTTAGTTTTGTGGGTTTTTTTGGAAGGAAAATGGAGGCAAACAGAATTTTTAATGGTAGCGATAGCTTCCTCAGGTTTGGGCACAGCATTCATGTTAAACAGGTGCACCTTCCCTGCCCTTTCTCACAACATCAACAAAAGTGGCTTTCCTTTATCCACTTAGGTGACTCCAACAGCTGCAGACAGAGTGGTTTGAAAATCAGTTTTGGCCACAGCAGAGTCAAGCATCTACAGCTGAGGCAAATTGCTAGCCTGCTGTGGTGGCATAGGCTATTGAGTTACCTTTTTCTTTCTGTGTTTGGGAGAAGGACCTACTGTGGGACTAGTAGTTTGCTTCACTGTCAAGTGAAAATCGTGCCTCTTTCCCAGGGAATCAAACCAATACAAGCCAATAAAATTTGAAAAGTAGTATAAAGTCACTTTTTCCAATAAAAACATAGTAAAAAGCACTCTAATGCACTTTACCAGTCCCAAAATGTAATATAAACACTCAAAATTGTTTTAGAAAGTTTAAATCAACGTTCAAACTGCCACACAAACTTGCTCTCCCAATGTCACATTACAGTCAATAAAAAAATATTCCTTGCTTAAAGAAGTGCTTTCCACACAGAAAAGTAACCATTCAAAATAATACGAGGAAGGATTTTCCTACCAAATTAAAATGTATCTGCCCAAAAATGGGACAGCAAGAGGCCAACAGTTGACCACAAAAGCCTGCAGAGAAGTATTTTCTTCACTGGCAGGAAAATTCTGAAGGGTATTTCAGCCTAACTTGTCTTTTAGTCAGCTCAACCTGAGCTAACTAATGTCTCAGGTGTACAGAAGGTGCCATGAAGCTTTGGAAGCTGTATATCCTATGCAGGATAAAACTCATACAGCTTAGGCTACTCTAGTAGTGATGAATATAAAGATCATCAAAAGAAACATTGAGGTAATATAAGAAATGTCTCATTCTAGTTGACAACCACTTGATTCTTCCTATAGATTGTTCCGTATGTGAGAGGTATAAGTGCCTACTAACCTTGCAAGCCAACCTTTCTTCAAACCAAGTATATTGTCAGATCTACCACCTAACTCTCACCTTCATGCCCACCATGTCCTTGACAAATACGTCTTCTTACACCGATGTAGTTAAAAAGTTCCTGCCTAAATTACAATTAGCTATTAGACAATAGTTTGGTATAAAAGGCACTCAGCATCACACTAACAGGCAAACAATATATACAGCCACTGCAGAAAACACAACTAGAAAAAGAGCCACTCAGCTGACAAGCCAATGCAGTAAGGCTGAGACAGAACATATGGTAAAATCTTAGTCATAGGTGACTCCATAGTCTGACTCACAGATGCACCACTAACAAGGCCGTGCAAAGACACTGATGATTAGCTGACTCTCAGATGCAGTGTCACTAGGGCCCTCATACCCGTTCACCCTAAGTAAACATGTAAAATGGTCATTGTGCATGTGGGAGTGAATGACTTGAAATTACTTCCTTAGATCATATGAAGAGGAGGGGTCTACTTCACTTGACCTAAATTTCATTTGGCTGACACCCATTTAACCGACACCCAATTGACCTAAATTTCATTTGACCTAAAACTCATTTGACTGACTCTCATTTCACTGACATTTTGCAATGCTGAATTTCAACATACAAAATCTTAAACCATCGACAAGCAAACTTAGAACACCAATAACTAACCCTTTCCAGAACTTAAAAACTGTTTACTAACCCTCTTAACAGAAACAGGACAGTGTACAACCAAACTAGGTGGGGGGGGCTACCCCCCACCCCCCTAATTATATGTACTAACTCTAGGATCACACTACAGTGGGGAAAAGAGCATATACTTTTAACTTGCCTTACACTCTCTACACACTGCCACTTCTGCTGGAAACACACAAAACATTTGCCAAATTACTTTAGATACTTCCCATAAAAATGTAAATAGAAAAACCCACATTTAGAAACACTACAACACTACTTTCTACATGACTATCGGAATTCTAACAGTCAGCACTGTAAGTTACAGTAATTCTTTTGATCACAAACAATTTACAGGTGAAGGAAAGGAAAACCCACAAGTCTATGTCTTACATGTCTGTGAAATGGGAGTCAGTCAAGTGAGTTTTATGTCAAATGAAATTTCGATCAATTAGGTGTTGGTCAAATGGGTGTCAGTCAAATGAAACTTAGGTCAAGTGAAGTAGACCCGAACAGGGACATGACAGAGCTCTCAGAATATGCACTGGAAATTTATGTGATGCTAGTACTACACACCATCCTGCTATCACATAGAATGATGTCACAATACCAACAAAAGATAACAGACTACAATTACAGGCTTAGCTGTTTGTGTCAATCTAAGGAGAACCACTGTATGTATGTCAGCCTAGGAGTAGATGATCGACAGCCCAGGCTGCTATGCTAGGGTTGGCCTGCACCTCTCTACTCATGGCTTCCATATATTGACCAGGACCGTGTTCACCCAAGGTGTCTGTTTAGACAAGATCAGCCTCCTTAAATTACTTACACAAATAATAAAAAGCAAAACTATGTAAAGGTAGCAGAGCAGAATGCTACACTACTAAACTAGAAATTGCAGTCCTTACAGGCATTCTTACCTCTTGAAAATATAGATATCTGCATAGTTACTGAAACATGATCTCAGGGCAGTGATAGCACCCTCACAGTCCAGAGTTTCAGTAACTACCACTCTTTTAGACTAAATGGAGAAAAAGATGATGTTGGAGGCATATATGAATTACTAAGAAGCCGCCTCACATTCAGAACTCATTCACTCCAATGGAGTCAGAAAGTTTGCACTGTAGCTTTCAAAGGGCGGAACCTAACCTTTTGACAGAATCAAATTACGTCCTCACATTTCAAACAAACGTTCATATCTCTGGAACCATATGGGGTATGAAAGTAGTATAAATGGCAAACCCTTCATCACAAACTGTTTTTATAGTAGTAGTATTCTTTAGGTTCTAGGTCTTAAAGCAAATTTTATAAGTTACAGTAAACACAGTAACTGTTACATTTGTAAATAACAACTTACAATAGCTCAGCAACTACTCAAGTTGGCACACATACTGTTAGCAGCATTTTATTCATCTAGCTGTGAGCTTTCTAAGAGGCTAAGGAATTCTATTTGTGTTACTTATTTGTTAAGATATTTAGAAAAATATGAAAATTATATATATATATATATATATATATATATATATATATATATATATATATATATATATATGTGTGTGTGTATAAATATATATATATATATATATATATATATATATATATATATATATATATATATATATATATATATATAAATTAATATCATAAAAATAACAGTTAATATCTATTTACCTGCACTATACAGAGGTCAAATATAAATGCAGTTGTGTTTGCTATTGTGTAAGCTTTAAGACGAAATCTTTTAAAACCTTGTACACAGCATGTTTTTTATATTATCGATGCAAACATGATCAATCAATATTTGATGCCTACAGGTGTCAGTAGGAGTTAACTGCAGATGCACCTGGGGGCATCACTCAGATGTAATGAGTTAAGCCAGAACAATGATTTGAACTTCTCCATATTCTTTTCAAAGTGAACCATATCATAGCCAATAATTGTGCCCCCTCCATGTTACCTGTTGCGCATGATGCATATCTAATCAAAATGACATCCTTCTCTATCGAACCTAATGATCTCTTGGCAGATTTCAACTATCCCTCAATTTATTGAGAAACCTACACCACCTCAAATAAATATACCCAAAGAATCCAGGACTTCATGTTGCTGCCTACACCAACTATGGACTAAAAATACTGGATCTAATTCTCATCAAAATTGACGTCCTATGCTCAACACCTATAGCTACCACATCATCGCTCAAATCTGACCACTATTTGATAACACTCACTATGAGGGTAAAACTGACTTACCATAAAATCCTGCTGTATTTAAAGTATACTGTAATGCAAATCTAATCCAGCAAACTGCTGATCTGATGAAATTTAAGTCTCCTCCTCACCTTCATGACCCCATCTTGGATGCCGCCACATTTGTGGATGACTTCTATGCCCACCTCAAAGTGTGCATTAAGTCTTCTGTCCCCATGAAACACAAATACAATGCCAAATTCAGGAATAAACTCCTATGGTATAACCCTAGTATAAACAAACTATACAATGAGAGGAAGAAATTCATAGTCCATAAAAGGAAACGTAATACCCTTCCATTAGAGAAGAACTCAAAAAGTCAATTGACAACTCATAAACAAAATCAAATTATACTGCGTTACTACCTCTGTTAAGCACAACAACAGTGCCTTCTTCAGCTGAGTCAGAAACCTTAGAGATAATATCCAGCAAAGTTCAGAGCTAATACAGATCAACACCAGTTACTTACACCCTAAGGACATAGTCGTCATATTACTGGACAAATTCATCTCTAACTTTACTGTCCTATTTCCCCTGAAATTTCCCTATCTCATTAGTTCATCCACAGAACCCTTTCTGATAACCTCCAAGCAGGTCCTGAATGCTCTCCCCAAGGTAAAAAATGCTTGTTGTATGGGCCCAGATAATGTGTAAGGCACATACCTCTTAGCACAATAAATCTGCATGAAGCCTGATATAATGGGGGGCCAAAGGCCTCAAAATAGGGATACATTTTAAATGCTACACTTATAAACTTAGAAAATTGCTAGAATAACAGGATTTGTGTTAGCATGCATTTTTGAAGGATGTGAAGTCTGAAACTCAAATGCATGTCATTATTTATTGAGCATAATCCTCAGATCATCTGAGTGATTTGCCGGAAAACCACAAATTTTAAGAGAAACAGACCAAAAATCTGAGGGAAAATCTGTACAGTTGAGAGGTATGGTCAGGTGGCCTTGTTATCAGTACCAGCCACTCTGAGGTAGACTAACTACTAAACCTATTCAGCGTTAGCTTTTCCCCCGGATTCATGACAGGTGAATGGGGAACTGCAGTAGCAACCCTGTCTCACTACTGTTACAGGAAACTACAGACCTATAGGCCTTCCCAATCTTGTCTGCAAAGTGATGGAGCACATTATTATGGAACTTATTAACAAGGACAGACAATCTACATGCCCTGAACCCAAGCCTGTTTGAGTTTTTTAAAGGTAGATCCTGCCTCCCAAAGCTGGTGAGCTTCTTTGAACGTTTCACTTACGCATTAAACTTAGGCAAATCAGTTCACACTGCTTTCCTGGACCTGGCCAAAGCATTTGATACCATCCCACATTTTGGTATTATCAACAAGCTAATCAAACTGGTTAACTGACAGAACTCAATCTATTAGGAATATTTTTGCAGTGACCCTAATGATAATGGACATCAGCTGTGTATAACAGCCCTGTGTTTCTAATGCTTTGTCAAACACTCTGCTTGTGCTGTGCTGATGAGGTCATAACAAGGCCGAAATATGCATATCCACAGCTAGTGGGGTTTGGCTTTATTGGCCTGAAATTGTCCATTAAAACGATGAAACAAGTCATAGGCATTCAGAGTTGCCAATGAGTTGAAACACCTGATGTTCATAAGGCTCATTTGCATATATCCCATGTGCCTCTGATACAAGAGGTTTGGGCGATCGCACAGTGGAAGTTTTAGCTTTGCTGGAGTTTTCATTTTTGTTTTTATCTCTGTGAATATGGACTACTTCAACAGCTCTTTTTATACATACACTGCACCCAAATTTAGTGAATTCAACTGGAGAGATGAGAAAATCAACAAGCAAAGGAGAGTAGTATTGCTGTTACAGAATTCATTCTCAAGTCTTGGTGAGTACCTTCATGAGGTGGACCCTGTTTTTACAAAATCTGACTAAGACAACACTGATATATAGACTGTATTTTATATAGCAGATATCATTGACAGAAGCTGGTTAAAAAAATCTGGGTGTACAAGTCCCAGGATAAAAAAAAAATGCCCAATCCTGGTAGATTCCATGGTGCCAGAACTGGAAAAAAATGACAGTGTAGAATCCTCAAGACATGGAAATATTCCAACAATTGGTTTAGGCCAGGCTCAGGGGGAGAATGGCCCCCCTGTTACATAAGGAAGTAGTAGTCCACAAAAAAACACAAAACAGACAGGCCAGAAAAGAGCCATAAAGATGATGAGTGGACTACTAAGGACATGGACGAAATTCTGTATTGTTACTATTATGTAAGAAGCCCAGAATTCCGGATATAAGATATATAAAAGGTTAAGAGAGAAACTGAAGGAAAGAAACATACTTGCACAAGAAAACTTGTCAAAAGCCTTGAGTGCAAATTTGTGTTCATCCATACAACAGGTTCATGAAAGATGTTATATGGACCAAGAAACCTTGGACCATTTAGAAAAAGAAGTGACTGAGGAAGTGTAAAAATATGAAGAACAAAATCTGGAGAGTTTTGAAAGGTATAAAAGAGAAATATGGATGTAGGAAAGAAAGAGACATCTGATATGGTACAATATTTATGCAAAGGAGAAAACCAAATTAATTAATACAAAAAAATCAGCTCCAAAAATATTAAACGAGCAATACAGGCAAAGGCACCAAGGTTTGGAAAATTTCAGAACAAGGAAAATAAGATCACAAAGGGGGGATGTAGAGCAGAAGATTAATAACATAGAAGTTATAAAAAAATAGAAACTAACATTATGGAATACCTGTGAAGTGAAGGATTTAGTATAGAAAGTCTAACACAGGTTATGTCACAGCAGGATGGAGCAGTGAGTCCCCCAAGTATGGAGAGATAGGAGGAGTGAGAGACATCTGAAGAAGAAATATTGAGATGGGAAAGAAAAAGATTTTTAATATGGTGCAATATTTATGTACAGTTAAAAGCAAAACTAATCAATACAAAAAAGCAGCTATAAAGATATTTGAAGAGAAACACAGGCAAAGGCATCCAGATATGGAACATTTTACAATACAAAAAATAAGAAAACAAAGAGGGAAGTAGAAAAGATGATTAGTAATGAAGAAGTTAAAAAAATAAAATTGAAGTCAGATTACATGTGAAGTGAACAATTTACTCCTGGATTCAGCAAGCAGGAGCTCCAGCAGGCAATATGTCTGCCGTGTGATCCTGGAATAAGCTGTAGGGTCGTGCATGAGTGCTCCTGCACTAGTCCTGCATGGACTCAGCCCCTGTATGTAAATTACCCCATTTGCAGGTGAATTTGCGATCCAGGAAGCTGGAAACCGGCCATGCAGGGCTAGTGTAATCTGTAGAAATGTACTCCGACAGTAACGGAGTACATTTCTGCAAACTACAAAACGGAGCCATGACAGCTCCAAATAAAGGGTGGATATTATGTAGAAAGCATGCCAATGGTTGACTATAATGCCATTGGAATGGAAAACAGTTGCAAAAAAAAAAAAAAAAAAAAAATCAATAGCCGATCTCGGCTGTTTAAGCACAGGGCAGTGGCGTGCAAACGGGATCAGGCAGAAAATAAGAAAAAAAAACCTAAAATAAGCATTCTAACCAAAATCAATATTTTGCCATTATACTCAATGGCAGGCAGAAGACAACACTGCCAGTGAATAGTGATTGCTAAGGGGGGAGGCTCAGTGTGGGACATGTAACTATGCATCAGCAGGCAATCCTATGCAAATGAAGGGAATGATACTGAATCCCAGATTTCCCCTGCATGCTAGTCAGCACCCAACAGTGTAAGAGCAGGAACAGCTTGGTGCAAGCTTAGGAGTTAGCTAACAACATAGGAGGTCTGTCAGGCATACTGTAAGTGGATTGGAGCCCTGTGCCTCTGGTTTGCCCTTAGTTTAGCACAGCTAAGCAAGGGGGTGGGTCTGAGGCTGCCTAGCACTCTTCACATTGCCTAAGTGGGTGTGTTTTAAAGTAAAAAAAAAAAAAAGTAAACCAGGAAATAACAGCTCTGTGCACATTTGAGCACTCTGTTTGCACGGTGCACCCCCGGGCTTAAACAGGAAGGCAATGGGAAGGGAAAACAGCAGTAGGAATGTAATCTAGGAGAACTAGCATAGCAGGCAGGTGAAATGTATCAGAGTCAGCCAATTACACAGGTAGCAGACCAGCCCAGCCCAGAACACTACTATAAACTATGCAAACACCTTTCCCTCTGGTTTTTCCCACATACTCTAAACCACCAGTGTATACAAGCGGGGAACTTTTAACAAACAAAAACAACAGAATGATAGGGGCTGCAGCAGCTATCAGACATCAACATGTGGAAGAGGCTGAGGGTGGTGAGGATGAGAATGCTGTTGACCAACCCACAGTGAGGGGATGGAGAAGGGTGTACAGACCCAGGGTAAACTACCAGGGGCTACATGAGCTGGAGATAGTGGAGTGCTATAGGGTGGACAAGGACCTCCTACAGCAAATTGTTGAGCTGTGCCGGCCATGCCTGACACAGAAATAACAGAGGGAAACCCATCCCAGTGGATACTAAGGTATGTGTAGGCCTAGGAATACTAGCCACACATACCTCCCAAAGCCCAACTGGGGATATCATGGGGATCTCACAGGCATCAGCATCCAGAGTATTCCACCGGTTCCTGGATGGTATACCAGCACATGCCAGTGAGCACGTATATTTCCTCAACACCTGTGAGGTGTTGGCCAGCAATATGAGTCTCTTCCACCAAATAGCAGAATACGCTGAGGTGGTGGGTGCTATAGACTGCATGCACATACACATCAAAGCACCACCCAGTGAGCGGGGTAGGGTCTACATCAACCGTAAGGGGTTCCCCTCCAACAACTGTCAGGTCGTGTGCGATGGTCAGAGCATTATAATGAATGTGTGTGCTGGCTGCCTTGGAAGCTATCACAATTCCCACATCTGGCACCTGCTGCAGCTGTACCAGAGATTTGTCAATGGGGGCAGCCCTTATGGTCACCTAGTGGGGGATGTTGGTTATGCACTGGAGCCGTGGCTGATGACACCCATCAGAAGTGAACACACACCCAAACAAGAATGCCATAATGAGGCACAAGCACAGACCAGAATCATAATAGAGCATGTGTTTGGGATGCTCAAGTCAATGGTTCTGGTGCCTGGACACATCCGGAGGAGCCTTGCAGTACTCACCAACTACATGTTCCCAGATTATTATCGTATGTGCCATGCTACACAATATGATCCTGCAAAAACAGCTGCAGCAGGAACAGCATGGGACAGGGCCACACAGCCCCCACCAATGCCAAGGCCTGCACAGGCACAGAGTGACTCAGAGGAGGAACAACCTGAGCCTGCCCCAGTAGGCAGATGGAGGCGTGCCCAATATGCCGTGGCCTTGGCAAAGAGGCAACACATAGCACATACACTGACACAGTAGCGACACCTCTCTCTCTGACTTGCACATATGGTAAAAGGGATGCCAAACATGACACTACCTGTGCTCAACCATGTATAGGGAGTGTACTATGTGCATCCAACATAGGCATCCCCCAGCACCATCCTCAATACTGGCACACCCACAAGGTAATTCACTCTCCTTACCAATTGCTGATTGGAGTAGTATGTGTTGTTACTTGTATCTATGGTATGGATGTGAGCATGCAAGGGAATCGGGTGGCTGAATCAGATGCCAGCAGATAGTAGACACCAATAGTGGCAGCATGAGATCTGTAACAAATACTGGTGTCACAATAGTAGCCATTACTACACATGGTGACAAAACCCACTGCAGTAAATGTGCTGGGCCACATGTGTGTCCATGTGACACACACATGCCAGTCAAGGAGGTTCACATACCCAACAACAGTCTTAGCCAGCAGGACAGGTGTAGACAAATACAAACAAAGGCTGTGCCAAAGCCTCTGAATGATGCCTATGGGTAACCTCCCCAGACCTACACAGACAGACTACATCAGGTCAGGCAGTGGAATGTTAGTTCTGAAGGGTAGGAAGTCTGAAACTGATATGTAGGTCAATCAAACCTAAGACCTGCAGTACACTGATATGCCTCTAGTCAGCATGATAGGTTAGAATACAGAATGAAATGGAGTACCTGACATACCAGTACAGACATTGTAAATGTGAACAAGTGTTAGGTGTGCCCCTCCCAATCTTATGTAGAAATGTGTAAACAGTCAGGTGTGCCCCCCCCCAATCCTGTGCAGAAATGTAGAAATAGTCAGGTGTGCCCCCCCCTCCCCCAATCCTGTGTAGAAATGTAGAAACAGACAAGTGTGCCCTCCAACCCTACTTAGACATGTAGTAACAGTCAGGTGTGCCCCCAATCCTATATAGAAATGTAGTACTGGTCTGGTGTGCCCCCTAAATCCAATGTACACATGTTGTGACAGTCAGGTGTACCCCCCCCAATCCAATGTAGAAATGTAGTAACAGTCAGGTGTACCCCCCTCCCCTAATCCTGTGTAGCAATGTAGAAACAGTCAGGTGTGCCCCCATAGCCTATGTAGACATGTAGTAACAGTCAGGTGTGCCCCCCCAATCCTATGTAGAAAGGTAGTAACATGTATGTGTAGGTATAATACCAGTGGAGCACAGATGCCCAGAGGTGGCCAAGGTAGTGGGATAGATTGTAGCATTTGTACAATATGCAGGTATGTGTGTGTTAGGTTGGTGTGTGTTTCATATTGTGTGAGAATGGTCAGTATGTATGCATGTTGAGGTATGACCTGGTGGCCATTGCCCACTACTGCTGATGACAGGGCCAAGTCCTCACAACTGCAGTGCCAAAGACAATTCCCAACAGTATAACACATGCTAGCAGTAAGCCATTGTAACTGTATGATGGTAATATGTGTCACCATCTGAAAGATTGACATGGCATGGCTGTTGGGCTAGATATACAAGCAGTACACAGGGGAAAGTACCCCAGACATACAGTATATAATGTGTAACTGTGAAATGGACACACCCTTGGAATTGTACATACAGGTATGCATCACATTATCTGGGCCTGTAGTAGGGAATACCGGTGTCGTCTGCCCAAACACTTGCAGATCACAAAGGAGGTAGGACTGATGTATTGGGAAGCAGCTGAAGTACCTGCACATGCCAGCATAACTGGAATGCCCCATGCATATCTGTGTGTCAGATGCAAGTAGTGTCCATAGCACACATGCACCCAGCTCACCCAAACACCACCCACAGGTACCTCTCTGGTTGTATCCCTGCTGTTGGGAATGGGTACAATATGACCCCTGCCTGTATATGGCAATAGTGAAAGAATACAGCATGCAGTGCAGGTGTCCCATGCAGGTGTGTCCCTATCTGTAGGTAGCACCCTGCCAGCATCCACACCACCTGATAAATACTGATAGAAAGTATTGGCATGAACATCTAGCATACCTACCCTGTCACCCCAGGGGAATATACTGTATGGCAGTCTGGGACTGTAGGACTGACAGAATGCAATGGCCTGCCACAGCTGGCCCACATCACCACCAAATGGCCTACAGGCCTCTGCCAAAGCTCTGTGTCTCACATGTACTGCCAATGCACGTTATGTCATGGACACCCAAATAACAACATAACACACTCCACATAAGCCATATGCAAGGCCATGTGGACAAACCACAGTAACATGTCCACCATGTCCCACTGCATGAACTGTGGAACAATACCAAAACACATCTGTGATGAGGTTATAACCTTAGTGAAAGTATCAAAGAATGTATGTGTGAGGCCTGTGCCCTGGCCCAGGAATCAAGGAGCCTCAATCCTCACCACTAACACAATGAAGGGCGTCTCATATAAGAGGAAAGGATAACAAATACACACAGTAAAGTGCAATTTCCCTTAAGAGCACACAGAGATCACAGTCAGTCCAGGGCCGGTCACTCCCTTGCTCACTAGGTCCCCAATAAGACTGCCCACTGGCACAGCTATAGGGTCCAGATCTCAGCCAGCTAGGCAAGCTAAAATCTCCAGCACCCTCTCTGTCCAACCAGTGCTTCATGTCCCTGCCCAAGTTGCTGACACACACACATTTTGAGATAAGAGTTTATACAACCACACAGACACTTCTGGGGAAGGATGGCACAGGTTCTCCAGCTGTGCCCCTTTTACCCAGACTATATGGTAGTAATCACTGCCACCACCCAGCTAATATTTATCAGCTACACAAAGGCCCATAAAAGGGCGTCTAATTATTACTGTCCAATATTATTATCCAATTGGTAGTATAACTAAACAGTCAAGGCTTAATAGAGTGACTTGGTACAATAATCACTATAAATATGCAATGTACTCTAGTGCTTAAATTGTCTCTACACAAAACAGCCACAGTCGAAAGGTTTAAAAATATTTAATAATAAATAATTAAACACAAGACAATACTTTTTACTACACAGTGCTAGTCAAGAGTTCAGAGATCACAGAGAAATACTTAAAATAATTAAGTAGTACAGTTCTGACATCACAGAAAAACCCTTAGTCTAATCTTTCTAGTTTCTAGCTATTTCTAAGAGAAAACAAAAGTCTAGGATAAACTTACATATGGAGCAAGACAGTGCTAATGAATTGGATGGTCAAGACCAAAATGCTTAATAATCTCTGATTCTCTCTGTTTTTAAAATCACATTCCTGGTTCCCATTACATCATTCTTCACACTTCCCTGGGTTTCCCGACTAACAGAAACTACATTTATATTCTTAACATCTCCTTGTGTTATCTTGCAGCTGGTCAGGAAGTAGAGCAATAAAAATACATTTGCATGTTTAAATCTAGCAATTTAACTCTTGGTTAAAACAATAGAAAGAATGTCTTAATCTAGACAAGCTGGAGCCAACTTTAGATAAAAGGGTCACAACATGCTTTACTTGGTCAGCTTTCTGCCAGCAGAGTGTACTGTTGTTACATTGTTTTCTAGTTCCACATGTAACTCTATTTTTACCATTTAAGACAACAACCCTGTGGTTTACATTAATATTTACAGATGACAGAATTATCTATAAAATTCTATCTGGCTAGGCTGGCAGCCATTACAGTATGCATAATGTATAGAAGATTATAGAATAATAGAGGAGGGTGGGAGCATGGGCAGCATGGAATGTACAAGGTCTGACACACAGCTGTGTGCACACACAATCCCTGGCTAGAAATACATAAATTGGTGGCTACAAATCTGCCTGTACACCACAATAGGGGTAATGTCCTGACTCATGGCCCCTGCCTCTAGGTAACTTGTGTGAATCTGTATAGCTGTGAGGTATTGCTACAGCAAGATAATGATCATACTGGCATGTCGATGGATGTACAAGTATGGGATTCTCTGCCAGCACTGTACCAAGGTGCTGAACTGGATACACAGATCCAGCAGCAAATGTCTGCAGCTCCCCCTCCAGAATGGCATAACATACCATGAATATGTAGGTGTCTGCCCACAATACTGGACACAGCTGCATTCACCCTTATTCCCCAGGACATCACTATGAGGAAAAATGTCCACCTGACAGTACTTGAGGACATAAAACATCACAGTATATAACAGTACACATGTCTGAATATCTCTGCTATCACCAATACCATGTAGCAGAAGCAGCACAGACACAATCACCTATAGTACACACTATCCCTTGCACAGTTTTTCCCTTTACTGCTAAATGATCTACAGATACCCTGCAGAAATGGTTTGCTGCCTGTAGGTGTACAACACAAAGGTCTGCACTGGAGTATAAACTACTTGAAATGGATCCACACATTCAATACAGAAGGGCATACTGGACATGCTCACACAAATAAATGAAGCCCATGCCTGCAAACAACAGTGGACCATACATATCTGACAGTTGCAGATGTTAGTGCATACTCTCCTCAGTATGCACCAGTCATGCTTTGCACACACATTGGATAGGAATGCAGACATATATCCAAAGACAACACACTATAATAAGCCAAAAGGAGACATACATAGATTTCTGGAAGAGAGTGCCTGTGACAAAGAGCCATCCATCATGAGGCCTGTCCCACCCAGCACACAGCCAAATGGCTACAACCACATGATGTGTAAATGTCACTCACTGTAGAAATTAGCCACTGGTATCCATCAGCATTACAGACTATGTGGTGCAAGTGCTACCTGTGCAACATGACTGTACAAGGCAGTAGTCATCTAGCAGCTGCATACACATACTTATGGAATATAACCCTGAGTGTGCCTGCATGTAGTGTGTCAATCTCTAGAAGAATGGGTTATGGCCCATGCACACACACTGCCCTCCCCATATCCCTACTATAACAAGCCTGCTGATGTCATCCACTTTGAAATGCACCTTTGGGAATGGAGTAGCCCACTAATCTCTGTGGCACATCCTATAACTGTGTAATGCTGTAGTGTGATAAACTAGTTACGTAGGAGTTCTAATCCCAGACATGGCAACTGTGTGTGTGCATTGGTCTCGTCTGTGTAGGGAGCAATGCTTTTTAGGCAAGTCACAATCACTACAATTCAAATGTCCTACTTTGGCAAGGCTGCTGAAGTCATTCACTGTGAAATACACCTTTGGGAAAGGTGTAGCTGAGTAATCTCCATGGTGAGTCCTATAACTGCGTAATGCTGTAGTGTGATACACTAATTAGGTAGAGGTTCTAATCCCAAACTTGGCAAGTTTGTGTGTCTCTGTCTGTGTAGGGAGAAATGATTTTTAGGCTAGTCACACTCACTACAATTCAAATGTTCTACTTTGGAAAGGCTGCTGATGTCATTCACTGTGAAATACAGCTTTCGGAAAGGTGCAGCCCAGTAATCTCTGTGGCACGTCTTATAACATTGTAATGCTGTAGTGTGATATATTACTATGGTAGGGGTTCTATTCCCACACATGGGTAAGTGTGGATGTTTCTGTGTGTGTAGACTAGTCACACTCACTACAATTCAAATGCCCTACTTTGGCAAGCCTGCTGATGTCATTCACCATGAAATACACCTTTGGGGAAAGAGTACTCCAGTAATCTCCATGGCATGTCCTATAACTGTGTAGTGCTGTAGTGTAATAAACTAGTTATGTAGGAGTTGTAATCCCAGACATGATAGGTGTGTCTGTGTCTCTGTTTGTCATTTATATCCTATGTGGAGGTGGCCATGAGTGTGTAACAACTGGACTCATAGTGGTGCAGGTTTTGCAAATTTCAAATAAATGAAATAAATCAAATAAATTGCAAATAATGGTGGCCCTTATATATGTCACAATCTCCACCTTACAAGGATAACATACATGAAATAGCCGAGAGGCTGGGGTGCCAATCCATACCCCTACATGTGACATCAAGGCCTGGTGAACAAAGTTACCAACCCTTGAATTACCCAGAGAACACTATCAACCCATGTCTCATACACAAACACACTTGCCTAAGCAACAACCGCTGTGCTGGTAGTACCCTGCATTTTGCCCATAGATAGTAACCATGGTGTGATTGCAGTGGACTACAGAGGGTATGGCACCCTGTCAATCAGTACAATAGGAACGTACATGCAGACAGTGTACCTTCACTATGTTCTCCACTGGACACCTGCAACACCTGTGGTGCCATCAAATGTGAACCACAAAGGACATACCATGCCTTAAACACATGCTCTGTATGGACTGATGCCACTGACACCAGGAAATATCTGTATCATGCTATCAATGTAGGTGGAGGTTCAACCTACTGTCCATTAACAGTTCCCGCCACATGAGGCCAGGACTGGCATATCTGATGATAACAATCTGTGTACACCGCATGGGCCAGACACCCCAGGTACAGTTCCAAATGTCACTGTATATGCATGTAGGACATGTGCACATCCCAGACACCATCCATGTCATGAAAAAAAGAACACATACATGGCAAACAATGCACAGCAATGGCCACACACAATAGTTACCCAGTTTACTGGATGGTGAATACAATACCCACCTGTGTGGGCCAATCCAGACACTACACCCCTGAGCCACACTGCAGACCATGGTCACGTGGCCTGATGCCAAAGTATACCCATCACCTAGCCTTGTATAGCCTTCTGCCACAGTCAACCACCACACACCCTTGAAGCAATGCACCCATTCATGTCAGTACTGGCACCCTGTGTCTATGTGTGTGATGTATGATGTGTTTGACCACATTCACACTTACTACAACCCCCATTGACATACTGAAGCATGCTGTCTGATGTCAGACATCACCACATACCTTTTGCCCATATAACCTCCAGATAACCCCTTTGGGGCATGTGATAACATCACAGTACTGTATTGTGGCAAGCTATCTAATGAGGAGGCATATTCCTGACCCTGCCAAGTGTATCAATGTGTGTGGGTCCCTGAGAGAGTGTGGCTGTGTTGACGCTGACACCTATTCATACAGACAGGCACGTGTACTACAGCTACCGTATTGCTACCATATCACTATTGCAGATGTCTCTCACCATCACTTATACGTTTGGAGAGCTCTTCAACATGTAAGCTATGTGGCACATCCAAAAACTGCATAGGCATATGATAGCAATACATAGTCAGTCAGGGGTTTGATACCCTGTACTGGTAGGTGTGTGACACAAACATGCTTAGGTTTTACTCTTCCACCCCCTCCCTGACTTATCTTTGGCTCTGTCTGCTCTCTCACTCCCTGTCTGGTGGATGTGGAGACTTACACTTGCTTTGCTTAGGCAGCAGCATGTGTTTTGCAAGTGATGCTCATGATCAGCTGATGGCCTCTGCACGAATTGCAGCCCTCCTCTACCTGATTGCATGTGGAACAGCTGTGGTAACATTCCCATAGCCAATTGCATGGAAGCACATTCCAATATCTAGGAACATCATGTTTGTGTTGGGCCTTTTCATTCACTGTGAGCAGGAACTAGATCTGTTGTTTGGCAAACAGCATCACAGATGGATTGGTGATTTACCTCTAACAACATACACAGTGGAAACAGGCCAACACACAGGAGGGGGATGTGCCTGACATGACTACAGAATGTAAGTGTCGCTATTCTGCATTTGGGGTAATGTTGGTTTTAACAGGGTGTGTGGATATGACTGGTCTACATGTTTTAATACCTGTCATGACAGTGCTATGTTTCTGAGGAAACCTCCATCTGTAGGGTCATCTGCAGACTGAGCAGTGTGTGGTGCCTTTTGTTTCTTGTGTTACTCACAGAGCACCTATCTGTGAACTGCAGAAGCATAGTGTGAGTATTGCAGACAGTACATGGTGACAGACATGAGAGTTACTGACTTCATATCCCTCATAGGACATATGTCACAAAAAACCCTGTTACAACAGTAAATGTATGAGGTTATCACAGCAACATGTCAATATTGGCCCTGTGTTTGTGCCTCCAGCCACAACTCTATCAACCTGTGTACATATGTCATGCAGTAAGAGGTGCATATGTTCTGTACTCCATAATTTGACATCATATCTGATAAGCCAGTGATATATTAGACTGCAACACATGTTATGTATAGTAAGGGTTATCTTTGAGAACATAACCTGGGCATTCTGTGGTTGTGTGTACAGTACTGAGGTCTGTGTACTTATGGTGATTGTCAGTGTGTGTATTGTGAATATGTACCTTGGCCTGTGTACAGACTGTGGTAGATGTCATTGTTCTTGATCCTGTTCTATCTGATGTTACATGCTGCTCCACTGTATGTTACCCTATCGGCTTACATGTTTGTAGGGTCAAACACACACATGTCCCATACCACAGACAGGCATCGGACCACATTGTGTAGTGGCCCAATATATGTAGGGTTAGTGTGTGAGTGGCACATATGAGGATGGTGTTGGTCAGATAGTCCATATACTGTAATATTATGCTAGCTACCATATGTGGCTGTGGCTGTGTTCACATTGGTTGTGGTTATGCACTTTCACACAGGTGTCTGTTACTCTGTGCTGTGACATGCCTGTAGAGCCTGCTATATATGCAGGTACATGTGTATTCCCCCTTAAGAAATATAGGATAGTGTTGTGGCAGTCTGCCTGTAGCCTGCACAGTGCTTTGTTACATGCCTAGCAGCTTAGTGTACTTACTCAGTGTGATGTTATGTCCAGATACTTGCCAGATGTACTGCTGCCAGGCCACCATGACAGTCATATATGTCAGACAAAGCAGTGGGATGCTGTACAGATGTATGTCACTAACTAGTGGGTAGTATGTGGCCATGGCACTTCTGTACCAGCAATTAGTATGTGTCAAGACAGACAGGGGTGTGTGAATGCATAACCTATGGGGGCAAATGTATACCAGTGTTTATGTGATATACCCATCTACATGGTTGTTAACATCCACACTGTCAGGCTTGGTCCACATGTCTTGCACTAAGAGGTTCTGTGTATACCTCTGGACTGACCAGAGTATGTCAGACTGTCCACATTTATTGGCCATATCTCTGCTGTAGTCCACAAGATCATTACTGTGCTAGCAGTGGTACTGTACTATGATGTCATTAGGATGTCTGTCAGTGGCCAATGGCGCACATGTTAAAAGCATATGTGACCTCCCACACACAACATGTCTGTGAAGACAACCCCTATCACAGTAGCAATAGTCTACATATATACCTGCAATACATACCTGACATCCCCTTGCACTAAGAGGTTGGGACTATTGGGGCTGAGGTAGGGCTCCACTCCATGTTCAGGACATATGGTGAACATATATGTATATATACTTATCCATATATCTATATAGATATATACACATATACATATCAACATACATAGATGGATATGTATATGTACACACACACACACACATATATATATATATATATATATATATATATATATATATATATATACACACACACACATATATATATATATATATATATATATATATATATACACATATAAACACTCAGATATATACATATGCACAGCAATATATATCTACACATATACAGATAGAGATACATATGCACATATACTTATGGATATCTACATATATATTGACAGTAATAGGTATATCAGAATAGATATGTATGCACATATAGTTCTAGATATCTACATATATATCTACATAAATAGGCATATCTGTACACATAGGATGTGCATACATATATAGCTATATATATATATATATATATATATATATATATATATATATATATATATATGTACATCCAAAGAGATGTACACATGGCCATATATATGTTGCACTATACAGATGTGTATACAGACATATGTATGAATATAGAAGTGTATGTACATGTAGACATATATCAGCCGATTATATGTATATATCCATACTGCTGTCATGTGTAAACCTCACGATTGTGTATACACTCCCAGATGTATCTCACCGTATGCATCTGCTATGTGTACATTATGATAAAACAACATATGTGATGCAACAGTCATATTAATAATAAGTACTGTACAATTGTGGAAGTAAAGGCAATTGTTCAATACTAATTAATATGTGTATTGACAGATATATTGAAAAAACAACAGCTGTCTTCACAGTGGTCATGGCGTAGTGGTTAAGTGTTGTGACTTTAGTGTACATGGTTCTGGGTTCAAGACCTGCGAGGGCTGTTCATTTTGTTGCTGGGCAGAACAAGGGCTGTTGGATATAGAGTGGTTAAGGCAGTTTTGCGCAGCTTTAAGCTTGTTTGCATGGGTTTGCTCAAAGCCAAGTGGTGCTAAGCTATGGATAAACATACGGGCACTTACACAGTGTAGACTTTGCTTACTAGTCCGCAAATCAGCTTAGCTGTTATATTGCAGCAATGTTGGATAACATAGCAGGGTAATGACATCTGCAATAAGTGAATGTAATGCCATGTACAATACATGCGCCTATGTGCTGTCATGACAGTTGCAAGGGGTGTGAGTGTCAACTGTGGGACACAGACGTATATGAGCCCTGTACACCATTGTTATCCATGTGACTGTTACATACAGGGGTAGTAGCCCAGGTACATGCTGTCACACTGGCATGTAGTGTATCATGGCGGTACTACTGTTGACAGTGCCTATCAAGGTAAGAATAGAGTGCTAAATGTAGTACTGACAACAGACACACCTGCAGGCATAGATGGACTCTGAGGCCTCCCTTTTGTATCCCCGGTGTGTGAGCTGTGTCACAGTATATAACCTCTACTGGGTATTGATCCGACATGTGGAATGTAACTGTAGACTACCGTCTGTACAGCACATGATAGCAAGGGCTCCTGACATGCAGTTATGGCATACATATTGTTGTTAAACATCTATCTGTCAATACATTCATCCTACTGCATAGCTACTTGCCAAGCTGATGACTGTCAGTCCCTGTACAGATGTGAAGATGGCAGGTATCCAACTGGGATATGTACAGGCATCCTAAGCTTGATTGACACTGACATGTCTATCCAGCTGTGTAAAAACTGGCACATATTGGAGATAACACCCTGTACATACCACTTGCAGTGGGTACCTCCACTACACTACCACAGTCAACAGAGCATGCTTGGGTGCAGGTCTCCATCACAGACACTAACCATGTGTTGTAATGCATGTTGCATGCATGTCAACTTATCACTTCAGTGGCCATGTGCAAGAGGCACCTGGAGGAATGGCTGAAGCATGTCACTCTCACCCTGAGGGTTACCACAGAAGTGTCTGTCAATAGATTGCCTGCTGCCACATGGCAGGTGGCAGGATACCACTGTACACACAACCCCCTACACAACCCATCTGTCCTTGGACAATAGCTAGGTACACAACTATGACCACCTGCAGCAATGTACCCCAGTACTGACACATGTGTATGTGTGCATGACTTAGTATAGCAGTGTCTGTGTGTTAGCACACCTGTATGTGGGAATTCCATGAGGGCCTTTACAACCACCGCAACACCCATTGCCATGACCAGTTGTGGCTGCTGCTATATGGGACATTACATGTACCCTGTTAAACTCCTTCCCATACCAGCTACATGCACCATTACAACAGTGTCCTACAAATGGGTTGATAGGCATGGGATACCCATTGTGTTCTGGCAAGTGTGTGTATGTGTGCATGTCCATTTATCTGTAGGGTACAGCATTCCAAGGCCACATACTCCTATTACAATAACCATTGCCACACAGTAGTACAGATTGTGTTGTTGCTGCCTATAGGTGAGGGATGCCAATACAATACCCTACTATGCATGTGGCATGTACATTAGATGCATATCCCTGTAGTACCACTGTTGGGATCTACAATGGGTTGCATCGCAGTCATGGCCAATATGTGATGGTGGGTATGTCAGAGTGTCATCATGAGTTTCAGGGAATACAATATCCACTGGGGGATGTGGGTGCTGTATACAATGTCATTACACCAAGGTACACCCGGTACATGTCCCATGAGGAAACTCGGAGCTATAATATATAACATTAAGTATCCTGCTTTTTGTTTATTTTGTTCTTTATTTCTTTGTTATTTATAGCACTTTTTCTAGCTAGTTTCACTGTGTGTGAGGTATTAACTGGAAATTGTCCACTTTTATTAAGCATCTGTTGGGTTTGTTTCTGGTAACTTGTTGCAGTTAAACTCTTTTTTCTAGTGGCTCCTTTAGCTGTTTAAAACTGTTTAAACGCTGTTTAAAAGCTGTTTAAAACTTTCATTTAAAGGCTCACTGCTACTTTTCAGCTGTGAGAAACATTTTTGCAGTTTGTTCTAAGTAGTGGGGATATTTGTAGCATTTCCATATTCAGGCTTGTATTTGGGCCTAGTGTTTGTGGAGGCTGTGTGTCTGAGCACATATTCAGGGACATATTGGTTTAGCCAAAGTCATCAGGCATTTCAGTGAGAGAGAATTGTTTGAGGTCATTGGCTGACTGAGGTCACCTGGACTACAGCTTAGACTAAGCACCTTATTGGTTCTTTTGAGATTTCTTTCTTAAAAGCTGTCTCAGGTTTCAACTTTCTGTTACCTAAGAATTTCAGTTGTGAGTGTTCTGCCATTTCACACTGAGCTGATCAAAGGAAAGACACTGAGGAAACTCAGAGCTATAATATATAACATTAAGTATCCTGTTTTTTTGTTTATTTTGTTCTTTATTTATTTGTTATTTACAGCACTTTGTGTACTGTGTATTTTTCTAGCTAGTTTCACTGTGTGTGAGGTATTAACTGTAAATTGTCCACTTTTATTAAGCATCTGTTGGGTTGTTTGTTTCTGGTAACTTGTTGCAGTTAAACACTTTTTTCTAGAGGCTCCTTTAGCTGTTTAAAACTGTTTAAAAGCTGTTTAAAAGCTGTTTAAAACTTTCATTTAAAGGCTCACTGCTGCTTTTCAGCTGTGAGAAACATTTCTGCAGTTTGTTTCCCACCCTCCCTCCCCTGTTGGTATAGAGTTTTTATAGTTGGTGGCTTTGCAGTTGCCCGCCCCTAGTGTAAATTTGATCTGGGACCCTCCTCCCAGTCTAGTGTCATTATCTCATTCTACCCAGCACAGGGAGAACATCTGAGAAGGCCAATCAGCTTAGTTTCTGCTACTCCTTTCTCTCTTTCCTTTCTCTCTTTCCACTTAAGAAAAAAAAAATATCTGTTTTTACTGTATTTGTGTTTCTTCCTACTTTATTTTGCTTTTGTGTCATCTTAAAAGTACTCAATTGTATTTATTACTGCTTGGTGTAACTCATTCTAAGCCTTTTAGTTTAGGCACTTGGGCTTCAAACCAGTTGTTTTACATTAAGAAGGTTTGTGGTCTGCACTGTAGTGGCAGAACAGGTAGCTTACATCCTTCTAAGTTGGGAACTGCTGATTGAGGGCTCAGTGTCTGTTATTCTAAACGTGTATTAATTCTGGTTTAAGCACTTGGGCTTCAGGCCAGTTATTTTACATTAAGAGGTTTCGTGGTCTGCACTCTTGTGGGAGGAGAGGCTGGACTCTGCCCTTCTGAGGTGGGAATTTCTGGTTAAAGGCTTATAGTGCCTGCATATTTGAACTGCTTCTTACTGAAATTGGTACACCTTGTTTGCTATAGCATAGACTAGATCCAGGCCTGCTGAATCTAGCTTTGTTTGTATAACTTGAGCACTAATCCAGGCATTCTTTAAAGTATTCAGTTGTATTTATTACTGCTTGGTAGTAACTTGATTAAAGTGTAGCTATCATTCTAAGTCTTTTGGATTAAGCACTTGGGCTTCAGACCAGTTGTTTTACATTAGGAAGGTTTGTGGCCTGCACTGTGGTGGCAGGACAGGTAGCTTACATCCTTCTAAGTTGGGAACTGCTGATTGAGGGCTCAGTGTCTGTTATTCTAAAAGTGTATTAGTTCTGGTTTAAGCACTTGGGCTTTAGGCCAGTTATTTTACATTAAGAGGGTTTGTGGTCTGCACTCTTGTGGGAGGAGAGGCTGGACTCTGCCCTTCTGAATTGGGAATTTTTGGTTATAAGGCTTATAGTGCCTGCATATTTGAACTGCTTCTTACTGAAATTGGTACACCTTGTTTGCTGTAGCATAGACTAGATCCAGGCCTGCTGAATCTAGCTTTGTTTGTATAACTTGAGCACTAATCCAGGCATTCTTTAAAGTATTCAATTGTATTTATTACTGCTTGGTAGTAACTTGATTAAAGTGTAGCTATCATTCTAAGTCTTTTGGATTAAGCACTTGGGCTTCAGACCAGTTGTTTTACATTAGGAAGGTTTGTTGCCTGCACTGTGGTGGCAGGACAGGTAGCTTACATCCTTCTAAGTTGGGAACTGCTGATTGAGGGCTCAGTGTCTGTTATTCTAAAAGTGTATTAGTTCTGGTTTAAGCACTTGGGCTTCAGGCCAGTTATTTTACATTAAGAAGGTTCGTGGTCTGCACTCTTCTGGGAGGAGAGGCTGGACTCTGCCCTTCTGAGCTGGGAATTTCTGGTTAAAGGCTTATAGTGCCTGCATATTTGAACTGTTTCTTACTGAAATTGGTACACCTTGTTTGCTGTAGCATAGACTAGATCCAGGCCTGCTGAATCTAGCTTTGTTTGTATGCTTGTTGTTTGTTTGCTTGTTATTTCCCTGAAACGCTAATTCCACCTAAAACGTGGCTTTTCAGCACTTCTGTGGATCCCTAGTGATATCTGCATTGCTTACTGTACTTATTTCCTTGTTTCACTTGAAAGAAAGTTACTGTTTGTCATTTTTGCATTTAAGTTACCTGTAACACATTGCATTTAAGTTACCTGGCACTTGCTCACTAAGTCAGCACTAAAAAATTAAAAGCACTACACCCTCACAAACTCCCCTTGAGTACCTTGTTCCCCATTGACCCTTTTTTTCAATTATAAAGGAATTCCCAATACTATTCTAACATGTCCAAAGGTCAGTTGTCAATCTCCTCTCTGGTCCAGCTGGTGAATCTGGGAATCTTGAGGCAATGTTACAACTGCCTCATGTACACAGACAACCCTCTCCTCCTCCCAACAAATTCCAACACATGTGAGAGATGCAACCATATAGCCAAACTGGAGGCTAAGCTCTCTCAACTCAGTACTGGAGTAACCAGTCAGGAGGAGAAGGAAACCATACTCACTACAATTCCAGTCTCGCATAGACCTACCACGACAGCAAACCAAACACATAAACACACAAAAACATACTCGGAGGCTCTAAATAAAAATCTGCCTAAGCAGCAGAGACCTCCAAAGCAGACACCCAAGCAACCGCTACTCCAAAACAAAACACATGCAACACATAGCTCACAAAGCCAGTGTGCTGAACAGTCACAGCCCTTAAGGCTAAACAACACACCTGATACACTTGTAATAGGTGACTCTATCGTCAGGCACACTGACGTCCCGCTTACCAGGCTGAACAAGGAGAAGGTCACGGTGAGCTGCCTGTCAGGTGCTAGGATCCGCCACATAACACAAGCACTCAGGTCACTCCAAGGCAAGTACAAATATGACTCAGTCATTGTCCATGCTGGTGTGAATGATCTGAGACGTACCTCCCTGAACTACATGGAAAGAGACATAGAGGAGCTCTCTGAGCATGTAGCCCAGGCCGGTATGACCCTGACCTTGAGTAGCATCTTACCCTCACCAAGAATGATGCCACAATATGAAGACAAGATGATCAATTTCAACAATTGGCTTAAGTATTGCTGTCATTCAAAGGGGAATCCAATGCCTGTCAGCCTGGGATGACATGCTCAACAAGCCACGATGCTTCGCTAGGGACGGCTTGCACCTGTCACCCTTGGGCTTTCAGATATTGGCAAAAGCTCTTGCTACCCCCATAGTGTCTTTTTTAGGCAAGGCTCAAAAGACAAACCCACCTCCATAGGTATCACAAGGGATAAGAAACTAAGAGTAATGCTACTCAACACCAGAAGTCTAAACCTCAAGATGCACTTTCGAAACTCTCCTTAGCATGGAGAACATCGATATCTGTGCAGTAACAGAAACCTGGTTCAAGGCTCCCAAGAGCACCCCAGCACTACCAGGTTATACCTCATACCATGCTTTTCGGCCCCAAAACCTGGACCGAACCACAAAAGGAGGGGGAATATCAATATTTGTCAAAGATACCCACAACTCCAGGTTGGTGGCACAGCACGAAACATCAGAGACTAGCCATGTGCAACTAACAGTGGGTAAAACTGCCTTCCAGTTTATAGCCTGCTACAGACCACCCTCCCAAACCCAGCAACCCCACTCGGCCTTCATGAGAACACTGGAAAATGTGAAGGTCTCTCCAAACACCATTATATTGGGCGACTTCAACTACCCAAACATAGACTGGGAGAATTACTCTAGCTCCAACACCCTAGCCCAAAGGTTCCTAGAATTTATAAACTCAAATTCTATGGAACAACTTGTTACCACTCCCAAAAGAGGGGAAAACATACTGGACCTGATCATCACCAACATGGGGACTCTATGCTCCAGACCAGAAGTGTATCCCTCACTGGTAAGATCAGACCATAAACTAATCTCACTGGATATTCACATCCTGACCCCACCCCCTGCCCAGAAAACCACAGTGAAAAACTTCTCTAAAGCAAATTTCACACTCCTCAAAACCAAGGTGGAATCCTTCAAAGCCCCCGGGCCTGTGGAAAATATGGCCCAGACCGCAGATTCCTTTATAAACGCATTCTATGAACACCTTTAGGAATGCATGGATCATGCAATGCCAAATAAAACCAAAACCCAATCCTCCAAAGTCAGTCGTCCTGTCTGGTGGACCCCAGCCATAAACAAACTATAAAATAGAAGGAGGAAGCTACTACATGATAGAGCAAAATCCCAAAGGGAAGGCATCTCTGATCAGTATTAGCAAAAAACTACGGGCACTCATAAAATCGTCTAAGGCCAGCTTAGAGAGAAAAATTGCACAGGACACTAAGGATAATCACAAGGCTTTCTTTCATTATGTTAAGAACCTGGGTGGGAATTCCCAGATATGCTCAGAATTAGTCCAAAATGACAAAAAATACACCGAACCCACAGACATTGCCAACATCCTAGCTGACAGGTTCAGCGCAAACTTCTCCCCCCCCCACCAAAAGGGCAAATATCTATCCCAGCAAAGTGCTGCCCCCCTGACATCTCAGATGCTCAGGTAAGAGCCGCCCTCTCCAAAGCAAAAAACGCAGCATCAATGGGACCAGATGGCGTCCTAGGCTGCGTCCTACATGAACTCGAAGAAGAGCTAAACCCAAACATAAAACTACTGTTCAATCTCAGCCTTACTACAGGATATGTACCCAAAGAGTGGCGTACAGCAACAGTGGTCCCTCTCCACAAAGGTGGTGCCTCAACAGATCCTGGAAACTATCGCCCCATAAGCCTGAGTAGCTTGGTCTGCAAAGCTATGGAAAGGATCATCATGGACCTCATAAATAAAGATATTGGGGACCTACAGACACTGGATCCTACCCAGTTCGGCTTTATAAAGGGCAGATCCTGCCTCTTAAACCTGGTTGATTTCTTTGAAACAGTCACCAAGGCCATTGATGAGGGGAAGGTGGTCCACACAGCCTACCTGGACCTTGCAAAAGCCTTCAATACAATACCCCACTCGGGCATTATAGATAAGCTCACCAGCTTAAATATAAACCCCTATGTCACTAGATGGGTTGCAAACTGGCTCAAGGACAGAACCCACATGGTTAGAATTTCTGGAGCCATGTCAGACTCCACACCAGTTACAAGTGGAGTCCCACAAGGCTCAGTCCTGGGACCTCTCTTGTTCGGTATATATTTCTCAGAGGTACAGGCCAACACGGAAGGACTGTGGCTGACCAAGTTCGCAGATGACTGCAAACTGGGCGCCATAATCGACTCTCCAGCCGACACAAGCATCCTCCAAAAGGGCCTCGTAGAAACAGACAACTGGTGCCAGAGCCATGGCCTCAAGCTAAACGCCAAAAAGTGTATAGTCATCTCCTTTGGCAAAAACAAAGTGCCCACAAATTGCCACATAGGTGGTAATCCATTAAGTACAGAAGAAGTAATTAGGGACCTGGGGACCCAAGTTGATAGCAATCTCTCATTTGACAACCACATGGCCAAAGTGGTTAGAAAAACATTTTATATAGCCCACCTAATCATGAAGGGATTCACATCTAGATCAGGGGAGGTCATTGTGCCTCTTTACTCATCCCTCATCAGTCCCATAATTGAGTACAATGTCCCTTTTGGGATGTACCTTACCGGACACCTGCAGCAACTGGAAAGACCCCAAAAGTACCTCACCAAGAGGATCAAAGGGCTCAAACAGATGCCATATGCTGCCCGGTTAAAGAAACTCCAGCTCTACTCAGTGGCATACCGCCTGCTCAGAGGTGATCTGTGCCTGATGTATAAAGCCATGTCCAACCTGGAATTAATGGACATGCTGCACCTCAGAAAATCCAAATCCTATCGAGCTATGTGCTCGAGAGACTTGAACCTCAGCACTGAAATAAATAGGACATGCTGGAGGGGCAGATTCATAACCCAGAGGCTCCCTTCACTCTGGAATAAAATCCCAGTCCAGGTTAGGCAGAGTCCCTCATTGACTCTCTTCAAGAGGAATCTTGATGAGTGGATGGGAGATCATAGGTTTACCCTGGTATCACTTCTGTCACTGTTAGACAGAGGCACAGTATACTAACCTCGAAAAAGGGCATAGCAAAATTAATTTAAAATGGGTGGCAAAAGCCAAACACACTCTGGCTAGGCTTATAAATGCCCTAGGGCAGATAGCCTAGTATGAACCTATGAACCTATGTACCACATTATGGTTACCACTGTCACCATCAACCATACAGGTAATTGATACCACAATCCAGGCCAGTTATGCATGTGTGTGCAGCCTACCTGTAACACATTGGACACACGGTCAAGTTAGTTATCAGAGATATGCCCAGGTCTCTCGGATGTGTGTTTGCCTGTTATGTGTCTGTTAATGTGTATATGAAAGGTATTTCACACTATGTCTTGTGCATATACACCCATTACATCCTCCATTAGCATACTGTACATATCTGTGGATGTTCGGCATGTAACATGTAACCTGGAACACACCTCAACCTAAACACTGTGTGGTGTGTGCAATGGAAGCCATGCACTTCAGTATCACTACATACCTAGGTAGGCGTCTAGTCCCAGTATTGCCAAGTAAGAGTGTACATGTATGTACATGAGCGTACATCAGGTTGCAGATTATACATGCCCCAGAGGGTTACCTGTCCATGTGGCACAGGCAATAACTGTTATACAAACCTGTGACATGTGTTCAACTGTACCCCAGGTATGTCACAGTCATGGTGTCACCACAGTGCCATACCCCATTGCGGAATATGACTACAGACCATCCTTGTGCTGACACATGTACACCTACAACACAAATGGATAACATTATAGAGACCACAATCAACCAGTGTTACTAACACCTATAATGCATCATTGCTGGATGGCTGCACTACCTGACATATATGCATTACACTTTACTCCTTACAACGTTACACTGCAGTACTGTGGTACACTGTAGTACAGTCACTGCGTGCATCAGAACCATATTAGCCTGTCCCTGCATTGATGGTATGGATGGCAGGGATGTGGCATGGGTATCATCATATGCACAGGGTGTGTTGTTGGTTTGCCAGAGGCCGAGGGTGGGCCATACTTTTGACACCATGTGTGTGGGTGAGAGGTGTACTGAGGTGAACTGGGTGTGGTGATGTGGTGTGTTAGGTATGGGGTTGCCCTAGTTGTGTTTGCAAAATGTGTGGGTATGCATGCACACAGTTCTGCCATGTGGCTGCCCTACACAGGTGTTTATGGAAATCCTGCAGACCATACCTGGCAGGGTGTGCAGTTCACTGCCTCTGGCCATGGATACGTGGACTGTGCCTGCCAGGGGTTCCATGGGCACGTCCGGGTACAGGCCTCAATGTGCTACTCTCACCTGATGATGACAGATGTCCACTGGAACCAGGTCCCTCCTGGGTCTGGCCAGACAATGTGCTAGTGGCCTGCTGTGGTGTGGTGTGGCCAGTGGCCACTGCAGTTCCAGGGCTGGTACTGCCACTATGGGAGCTTCTTGCTGTCCTAGCATGTCCACGTTGACTGCCAGCTGTTGGCATTGCTGGCCTACGTCCACACGGCCATCACCGCACTCCTACCACATGTTCAAGCATGGACAGACCATGGTCGATGAGAGCAATCATCTCACCAGACCGTCAATCCATGAACTGAGTTAACGGATGGATGACACCAGAGAATTCACGGGCATCGTCACTTACAGATGTGAGAGCAGCCCTCTGCAGCCTCCGGCCCTGTCTGGTGTAACGTTTTATACATGCCTGCGCTACCAGGACAGCCTGAAACATGCACCTGCTGGTGCCAGCTGTGTCATGTCTGCCAGGGGCATGATGACCAGTGGCCCTACCACAAGCACACTGGGACATCTGCCTATATGGTGGCCTGCCGGACATCTGGCTATGCCTGCTGTGACCAGACACAGTAGACATGGTTACCACACTTTCCTGTGCACTGCCACCAAACACCAGCTGTCCCTCTGCTATGGCCACTGGTGATGGGGTATGCACAGGCACTGAAACTGTGTGCAGAGTTGGGGTGGCTAAAAGGGGGATGTCAAATGATGGCATTGTTTTGGCCTCTGACAACCCCACCTGTGCCTCAACAGTACTATCATCATCTTTGGTGTCTGTATGGACACCAACATCAGATTGCATGCAGGAGGGACCCTGCCCCACCTCACCACCTCTGAGGAAAAACAATAAATGCACTTTAAAACCTGTACACCATTGCCTAACAGTACACACACACACACACACACACACACACACACACACACACACACACACACCACCATAATACCTATCTGTCCGTGACTTTACAGACAGTCCATGAATATTTCCATGTGTTCCCCATCCTGCATCACTCTTAGTAACATACACACAGTGATATCACTCATTAACATATCAGTCATCTAAATACCTAGACAAGTGATCACAACACAAGACCTGTTGCTACATTACCTGCCTGACCTGTGTAGTGGTTTTAGATGGCCTCACTGCTGTCATTCAGTTTTCATCCCGTGTATGTCCGGACATCATGAGCATGGCCCCTAAATGTGTGGGCTACTACGTTCACTCCATAATATCACGCACTGGTGTGTCATGTGTATATATTGCTCAGTACATGCCAAATATGCTGCTCAATCAGCCTATCATGTGACAACTGTAATACATGTATACATTCCCGGGTGTTGACTAGTACTTCCCCAATGCATCTGTAGTGCTGCATACATGGGTTGTCAGTCACCTCTCTGCTGAATGTGATATTAAGGGCATACCTGGTGTCTACCTTCCTTCTCAATGCCTGTTCCATGCTACAGACCTTATTATACTATCAGTTGTCCTGTGATTACATACGTGACAAGTATTCATGATGTGTAATGTGGCAGTCCATGTCCATGTACTGCACTATCTCAAAGGGAGATACTGCTGTATGAACAACCCTGCAACCACACATGTGCATACATAGCCACCCACACAAACACACACACATGCACACACGCATCCTACATGCATCAACCTCCCTCCACTTCACCAGAGTGACACTACAGACAAACTAATTACCCAGCAGGATGCACACACACACACACACACACACACACACACACACACACACACACACACACACACACATACAGGTGAGATTGCACAATGATAGTACACGCAGTCCTATTACCCATCTGTCAACATGCATAACATATGGTACACAACAGAATGCAAAGCAGGTATAGTCAATCCATGCTAACAACAGTATATATGTGTGTGATGCATGTGCTGTGTCACTAGGTGATGCCCCTTCCCCTGGATACCACTGCACCCATATACACAGTATTGCTGTGCACCTGTTCTGCACCCTGCCATGTACTGTGTACCACACCTCACAGGTGTACAACCCATTGCTGAATGTGTAGTACTGTGTCAGTTATATCAGCTTTAATGCTCACAGCCCCTATGTTTTTCAGCAACACATACCTGGGATGATATGTGGACAGATGTCATTTGTGAATGTCTGATGTCTGATTTACAGCTATCAACATCAGCGGACCATGTATAACCAATCCTGTACTATTACACTGACAACCATTAGAGCATACTATGGCTATGGGGGGGGGTGTACACACCCTTATTGATATGACATACCCATCCTTGATCTGCCATGGGACCACATCATCGCATATCTCAACAATACATGAGCCTGATATGTGACATATGTCCTGTACTTTCACATGCAGTGTTTATGGAATGTGATAGGTGTGCGGATGCTGACCACAATGCATACACTCCATGTGGGCATATGTGTGCACACCCTTATTATGATGGTTTGTTGCACCTATTGTTATGTGTACTACAGCAGTCACTACTCCTGGCAGGGGTATACTAGCATTGGCCATCTGCATTTGCCAGTGTATGTTCAGTCTGCCCTACACATGTCCCCCTAATCTGCATGATTGCAAGGTCTACTCATGTGCATATCCCTTGGTGTTCACACACTGCCATCACTATTGCTGTGGGGGTAGGGTTATGTCTGCCACAGTTCCGGAACCTGACTAGGTGCAGATACAGCCATTCTTAGCAGCCTTAGCCATGCTGACACCCCCCTCCTTCAGCCTTTTTGCAGATGCTTGACAAGTAAGGCCTACACATGTGTGTCACTTTGCAGTGTCCCATACACTGAACACCATATGTTACAACCTAGTCCCATCTGATAATGTGGACCACAGTAATGACTTATACAATAGTGAAACTCTGCAACAGTTGCCATTGTCCTACAGGTATATACACTGGTGTTGCACTTTATATGGGTGTTGTTCCAAACATGTCCCTACTGTAGGCCATGTCTTCCACCACTATGTTACTCCCTGTGGACATTCCACAATGACAGGATGTTAGTTATCTTGCAGGTGTCTGACATGCCCTTCCAATACCCCATCATGGTCACCACTGTGATGCCGTGCATTTAATAGCAACAATACGTGCACGTGTACAGCATGCATTCTGGGTAGGTGTGTTAGATGTGTCCATGGAATATACCATAGCCATTACATGCCCAGTGTATTGACAAGCATCTACATAAACCATACTCACATGCTACAGCCTGCTGCCTTGGTGGTATACCGGAGGGACCTACATAAGAGGGTGAGAGATGCAAAGTAAATGGCCACACCTGTGGCATTGCTACAGGGTGGGTGCAGCATTACAATACATCACCAGCACATGTCCACAATACTACCACCTATGCACATCTGTTTATTACTACTATGCAGCAGCAAACTATATCTATGACATGTCAGATATGCATGATCTACCTGTACCAATGCGGATGTATACACAACAGTGGTCTACTGATGTGCCCTGTAGTCATACCTGCATGCTCCTCAGCCAGTGTTTGGGTAGCACCCACCTTCACAAAGGTGTCCGCCGATTGGTGGCTATACAGATGGGCAGGTGCCATGAGGCTGGCTAAGAGCTCCACAACACATGTCGGGGGGATGGATGGCATGGCACCCCCCTGTGGTGAGGTGATCCCCCAGACAGCAGCAGCACACTGATGGACATTGCGAAGCAGGTCAGAACAATGATGCTGGACCTGCTCATAACTGCGGTTGTGCAGTCCAACATCATTGACCCTGTGGACTAGATAGTTCCACAGGGTAGTCCACTCCTGCTGATCATGGGTGGCCTGGCCAAACAAGAGTAGTGCTGTATGAGGTCATTCACCAGAATGTCATTTTCATCTGCTGAATACATCGGAAGCCTTCCATGGGACATCGTGCCTGAAAGACCTAAAGATGGACACAGGTGTGAGCAAGTCATGCGGCAAGGTTACCACAGTTCTTAATACACATCACTGTCACCCCCCACCATATCAGCAACAACAAACTGTGCACACAACTCAATATGTATGGCTATAGCATACCTACCAGTGGGGCAGATATTGTACTGTAACACACTTTGTGCAATGTGTTTCTAGCCATGTTCCCTGTGTGGCCACTATTATTGCTGGCCTGTTACAGATTATTCACCTGCATGCCATTGTTAGGACCACAGTGGTTCCATATATACCTGTGGTATGCTTGCTATGTAGTTGCTGTACATCTGACATTCTGTGTTATTGGGGTTATCTATACATGCTGTAGGACATGTTCTGGGATTTTGTAGACTATTACTACTGACATATGTTCTATAACAGTGACACAATAGCATGTATATGTACTATTGGCCAGCAGAATCACCTCTCCAAACTCATCTACCCATGTTACCAGGCCACATCACATGTGTGATCCACCTGGGGCTTCCTCATGTACTGGTCTAGCGACACCTTCAGGTGGAACCAACTCAGGAGATGTCCCCTCCCCCCCCGGGGGCACACAGAGATATGTTCCTGTCCCCTGAGGTCAGGTCCAGGGTCTGTTCCATAATGGGTTCCACAGACACATGTGAGATGTGCCACATCACCTTGAGGCACCCAGTACACATTCACAGGGCCCACATGCTCCTCCTGCTCAGCCTCCAAGCAAGGCACCTTCGGGACATGGACTACTGTTGTGAGTAGCAGTGGGTGGGAGGCTTGTTCCCATTGTGTCCATCTTGGGGCCCATGGGGCATCCACATCACAGACCACACACACCATCCAGGGTGTTTACCCACCACATGTGTCACATACCACCCCTGAAGGCTGTTCTCTATATCTACCAACCCTGACCACCTCCACAACTATATCTGCCATACTTCCCCATATTCCCATTCCATACTTCACAGACAAGGGCAATGTGGTCCCAACAAGGGGGTTCACATGTGACATACCCATCCATGTTGCACACAATGACAGCTGGAGATATCTGTGTGTATTGCTATGTGTGCTGTTTCCTCACACATAGCATGCAGCTCTGGGGTGGTAATATAGGGGACAAGTATTAAATACATATATGTTTGTGTGTGTGTTTGTATATATGTAGACATGTGCATATAGATATATATCTATATATGTGTAGATATATATATTGTATACATGTGTAGATATATATATTGTATACATGTGTTCATATATATATGTATATATATATATATATATATATATATATATATATATATATATATATATATGTATATATATGACTACACATGGGTATCTGTATATTTGTGGACATACATGTATATATATATATATATATATATATATATATATATATATATATATATATATATATGCATACCTATATTTGGGGTACATTCAGACATCAGGTCCACACTCTCACAACACCTTCCTGCACAGCTGCACTGTTCTGCCTTGCTACAACACAGACAGGTGCCACATATGGGCACAGCCTGACATTACTAGGTTATATGTAGGGCTAGATTGCAGGTAACCATATTACACACCTATGGCATTCCTGCATGGTACAATACAGGTTAAACTGAGTATCCAGCAAGAGGTGGGCTGTGGAACCCACGTGTCCATCATTATGGCATTATTTCCACCACCACCAGCTATTGGCCACAGTAATATACATACTTCCCATTACACAACACACACTATGATGGCTGCTCTGCACGGTTGACGGGTATGGCTCACTACCCAAAGGGATGGATTCTATTGTCCTTAAAAGTTGTTCCGCTGAACATCATTACAACAACAACACCTGAAGGCACATATAAATCATTCCACATCATCTATCCCATTATTATGGACTGAGTACTACGGTCAATTACATGCATATATACTTCACATACCTGTAAATACTGTGTATTTAGTGTATTGTTGGAGATATGATGGGGGGGGAGATGTCAATTAACAACTAGTATATTCCTGTAGTTCACATTACTTTCCAAGTCAGTGCTGTTATCTGTACCTTACAAGTATTACTATACTACCCTATTGCTTTAGTTTGGACAGTGATATGGCTGTCGACATCTATATACATGAACTGGTTTTACCTGCAGTATACACCTCTTATCTGGTATACCTGTGGAGGAATTGTTTGTTAACACTAACTGTTTCTACACATACTCCCAGATTCTAGGTTGATGTCATGCACATACCTGTCCATCTCTTCTTGCACAGACTCTGGCCATGTCTTCACCACATGCAGGTGAACCGGGACATATGTAGACTATTGCCCTCTTCAACCTTTAGTGACTTACAACACTCATACAGGATTTCCTACACAGTTATATTATGTAGCACAGTGTGGGTGACAGTGATCAGTGATACCTTATTTATCAGAGTAACTGCAACACTCACAATTCTATACAATACCAGAGTAAACAGTACCAGTAGAGGGTAACAAGCTTTTATTTCTCAGCACAGTGTTTGTATCTGATGTACTTGTGGGAGCAATGTTTGTTAACACTACCTGAATGTTGCCACACAAAGTACCAGATTTCACATTAGTATTATGCACATACATCTCACTCTGTTACTGTAGACACTCTGGTCACAGCTTGACAACATGGAGTGTAGATGGGACATACATGGCTTATTACTCTCATAGCATTTTGAGGAGTCGCTAGTGTGACAGGTTTGTTCTTATGGATGTGTGACAGTCAGTTGTATTTCCTGTTTACTGCCTAAACATCTGGGATCATCCCACTGATTTTCCAGGGGGACAGGGTGACAGACAGCAGATATGGGCTGGTATACTGGATATTCTGGACTTATCTGTACAGTTGTGGGGTATGATTCTGTATGCAGCCTACTTCCACTCCCAGGATTCAGACCATGGCTGTGTCTGCTAAAACTAAAACACTGTCCATCACAGTTGTGTGTGCTATATAGATATTGCTGTATATCTCCTATCTGATTTCTGTCCTATAATTCTCCTGTGGTTTTACATTCTGACCTTGTATTACAACACTCTTATACAGGATTTCCTAGACAGTTATATTATGTATCACAGTGTGGGTGACAGTGATGAGTAATACCTTATTATTCAGAGCAACTGCATCAGTCACAATGCCATACAATACCAAAGTAAACAGTACCAGTACAGGGTGTCATTATTTTATTTCTGGGCACAGTGTTCATATCTGACAGACCTGTGGGAGCAATGTTTGTTAGCACTACCTGAAAGTTGTCACACAAAGTACCAGATTCCACATTACTATTATGCACATACATCTCACTCTGTTACTGTATACTCTCTGGTCACAGCTTGACAACATGGGGGTCTAGATGGGACAAACTTGGCTTATTACTCTCATAACAGTTTGGGGAGTTGCTAGAGTAACAGGTTTGTTTTTATAGATGTGTGACAATCAGTTGTATTTCTTGTTTGCTGCCTATACGTCTGGGATCATCCCACTGATTTTCCAGGGGGACAGAGTGACAGGCAGCAGATATGGGCTGATTTACTGGACATTCTGGACATATCTATACGATTGTGGGGTATGATTCTATATGCAGACTACTAGCACTCCCAGAATTCGAACCATGGCTGTGTGTGCTAAGAATACAACAGTTGCGGAGATCGTACTACAGTGCGGATAAGGGAATATTTCCTTTTCCTCACTCTAGTGTGATCTCGGAGTGAGAATATTAAAGTAGGGGGGTGTGGGGCTGCATGGGGGGCTTGCCCTCACCATAAAAGTAGATTTATTGTTTGTTTTTTTTAACACACTTTAAGAAAAGCACTTTTTTGGTGAAAGCGCTTTCGTTAAAGTGTGTTCAGTGATTGTGGATTCGGACTATTGAACTTTCGTTCAACAGTTCTAGATCCATCAGATCTATGTATATCATTTATATACACTATTTACATCAGTTTTAAAGCAGCCCATCAATTTATACAATTACATACAATACTTGCATTATTTTACATAATTTACGTACATCATGTGTTATTATGCATTTATTTATTTTATATATTGTGTTTATTAACTGGGATAGTCCGAGGGTCACATAAAACCCTTTTTCTGTGGAAGTGCACATAAAAAAGCTCCAGTGTTCACATATCTAACGTGGATTACTATACAAATTCCATTTTAAATAAAATGCTATGATAAAATAAAACAAACTTATATTTACAGCATTCATTGAAGAGAAAGGGTACTCATAATGAGTGAAGTAACTCAGAGGTGTGTATTGAGACCATAAGAATATTAGCAAGAAGATGGCTAAGTAGGAGAAGAAAGTTTCTTCAGGAAATAAACTGGAGGTAGGAATGAATGAAGAATAGTAAAGGTATGAAAAGAGGGAGAAGCTTGGTTTTATGAAGTGTAGCTAGAATTTACAATATTTTTAGAGATGTAAGTTAACTTTGGAAAAATATACAACAGTTTGAAAGAATTAGAATGTGATAGGATTAAATGTAGAACTGATTGAAATAGATTAAGGTAATCCTGGAGAGCAGGAGCAGGGCATACCTTTCAACCTCTTAGTGCAAGAAATCTGGACACACCCCAACATAATGGGGGAACAAAGGCTCAAAAATAGGGCCACAGTTTAAATTTTGCTCTTATAAACTTAGAAATTTGATAGAATAACAGGATTTGTGTTATCATGTATTTTCTAAAGGATATGAAGTCTGAAACACAAATACATATCATTATTTTGTGACGTTAATCCTTAGATTATCCCAGTGATTTATCAAGAAACATGATTTTTTATGAGGAACAGATCAAAAATATGAGGTAAAAATCTGGATATTCAGCAAAAAATTGTACAGTTAAATCCTTTAATTTTTCTTTGAAGAGACTGAGATATTTCTCTGTTTGTAATGGGGAGGGAATTTAACAAGTCAGAATTGTGTAGAATATAATGTGTCTCCAGCATTACTGTCTGACTTTTTTTTGTAACAAGAAGTTTTAAAAATGTTTAAAGAATATAAATCTCAAGGCCTATTGCCAAATACTTCCAGCTTAGCATCAATTGTTACATTCCCTAAACAGGGAAAATAACTTATTCACTCAGGTAATTATAGATCGATTCCCATACTGCCATTAGAAATCAAAACCCTCCTTAAGTCCTTGGAAGGAAAGCTAAAAAGGTACATCCACTAAAGCTACCTATTTGCAGAAAAAGCATTATAAATCTGTTCTTCTTTACTTTTTCCATAATGTTCACCAATAGCTCTGGGAACAGTCCAACTCTGATGCTGTTTAATTTGTTGATTTTAAAAAGGCCTCTGATTTCCTGTTATGCAAATTTCAGTGGCTAGTATTTACGTGGATTGGTGTTATGGGGGTTTCTTATCATGGTACCAGCTGCTTTAATGGTAACCTCTCTCTCAATCTAATATACCTGAATGGTGCTCTGACCCATTCCCCATATTGAGAGAGACACACGGTAAGGATGATTCTGTCCCCATTGTTATTGATTTTGGTAGTGGAGTCCATGCATCTAAATATTAGGCCACACTATGTGGAATGGAAATACTCATTTGTAGATTATAAGTGCATCACTGTTTTGTGGTTCATAAACAACTGTTTTATGGCTGTTCCAGCCAGCTATTTTTTTTTCAACTCAGTAGTTGATCTTTTTTAATAAATTTGAGGATAGTTCAGTTTTAAAAGTAAATCGGAATAAAACTATTTCACCTTTAAATTCCAGCTGTGTCAGTGCATCCCCAGGTCCAGTGTTTAGGCATTATATGGAGTACTCATCATTAATATTAGAAGATTTTAATTGGCCCTTCCTTTAAATCCCAGCTGACTGACAATATTCAGCCTCTCCTTGATCATTTCAGAAGACAACAGAAAATGTGAAAACCCTTAAAATTGTCTTTTCTTGCTAAACTTTTAGTTGATAGAATGTTTCTGTTGTCTAGATTTCTTTTTATAGCTTGGTAATGTTCTGCTTGGGGACAGTGGGATTGCTAAGTTCTTACTAACTCTGAAGAGGACAGTCACAGCCCCTCATGTTTCTAAGGGAAAGTGTATGGTTGTTCCTAAGCTGAGGGAATCTAGGGTTCCCTGATTTCAGTAAGTATGTCAGGGCAGTGGTTGTGCTCAAATGTATTCATCCCAGCTATAACCCTTATCCTGTATTGACACTCCTAGAACTGATGTTTATTTATAATCACCCCTTACTATATCCTGGTTGAAAGTAGAAAAATGTGGGACCCAGGAGGACATGAACAGAAAATTTACAGATGGCTAAGAATGGCCAATATATTAAACTCAAAATCATTTCTATGGAATAGGATATAAATCAATAATTGATGATAATACTATCTTTGGTCATATTGGAATAATTAAGGATTTATATACTTGGCGGTCTATATGGATCATCAGATTTTGCACCATCAACGTTTGTAATAATCTTCAGGATGGTCAAGATCTTAGATCCTAGATGCTGGCAAATAATCTAAGTAATGAGAATTACTGGCAACATCCATAATGTAAAAGATAATCTTAGTTTATTGTTCAGTCTCAGGCCTTATTACTCCTTCCTCCATGAGACAGGATTTCAAATACTAGCCATTGGCACAAACATCAAATTTTAGCATGAATCAGTATGAATATGAGCAAATCATTGGCAGGAAGTCTTCTGAGGAAAAGTGGAATTTTTTTTGTTTTTGGATGGAAACCCAAGACCTCACCAAGCATAGTTTTTACTTATTCATAAAAATTGCATTTTTTGCAACTCATTCCATCTGTGAGTACATTTGGGGGGATGGATGGCAGTATGATATATTAACAACAATAAGTGACTATCTACATAGCCTTTGGACATGTCCAAGCAAACAAAAGTGTGAAAGATAATGCATTTGGTTACATCTGGTGTAGTCAGAAATGAAATGCCCCCTCTTTTGGATGCGTAATTTTGACTATAGATTATCTTCAAGAGAGGCAATTAAATTTAACAGTGTTTGTTTTACTTTTTTTTTATTTTTGAATAACATTATAGCAGCACTTATTTTTAATAAATTAAAGCATATTTTAACAGATATCTAAAGGCATCTGCATCACTGTGCCAAGGCACTAAAAGGGACTCATTATTATCAGTGGCCAACTAGAGTTGTGGTCTATTTTCCTGTTTTGTTGAACAATAATCTTTGCTGAGGTGGTGTGGCAGTTAGTGTTGCCACCTCACAGCAAGAGGTTCTCCGGTTCGATCCTCGGCTGGGGTGCCTTCTGTGCGGAGTCTGCATATCCTCCTTGTGGTCACTTGGATTTCCTCCGGGTGCTCCGGTTTCCTCCCACATCCCAAAGACATTCTGTAGGTGGATTGGACACTACAACTTGACCCCAGGCATGAGTACATGCATGTGTGTGCCTTCTGTGGAAGGTTGGGCTGGCAACTCAACACTGTAAAACTCCACTGCCAGTCATGAGTGGACATGTGCTCCACCGTGGCAAGCCCTAACTGGGAAAAGCCAAAAGAAGAAGAAGTTGAACAATAATCTTTAAATATATAACTATGTTTTTTAACATTGCATGTATGTTTGCTTACAACTAAAAAAATGTTTGATGCTGATATGAGATTGATATTATGATTGTGCTTGCTTGTACGATGTTGATATTTTTGTTTGTTTTCTATATCTGTTTTGCAATAAAGGTGTTTAAAAACAATTTGCTAATATGTATATATAAAGCTTGTTGAAAAACATAACATGGCAAAAAATAGTTTTGCTGAAATTTACATACAAACACTGCTAACATCACCAAACACAAATAAATGGATTCATGGTGATCATGAAATCATATTTGTTTGGTGAGCAGTACCACAACCACATATAGCTGAAAGTCACATTCAGCAAATCACAAAATAATTGTTTTGTTTGCGACAAGCCCCCACACACATCCCATGCGAGAGGAGACCCTACAACCCTCCCCTGGCTAGTATATGCAAATATCATGGTCATACAAATGTGGAGAAAAGTGCTATTGTCAATATTTCTTCAGTATTTTTTCATGGAATTGTCCATCTGATAAATTACCATCAAATATTTATTAGGGGTATGTGACCAAGATGGTGGCAGGCTAACAGCTCAGTTTCTCAGCTCTGCTATTTGAGTTATATTTCTGACAGGAATTATTAAGTTTTTGACCTGGTCGACTTTCCACCTTTGAAGAATAATTTAATTTCCCAGTTTTGGAAGATTATATTAAAAATATATTTTTGAAATTTTTTTAATTCCTGTCAAAATCCAAGCAGAAAGGGTCTTGCATGTTCTTCAATATGAGTTACTCTAAAGCTAACTGACAGGACATGTCAGTGAAGAAAGAACTACAATCAGTTCTTAGTAGTATACAAGACTTTTTGATGAAATTAGATAAAATGGACAATAAAGTAGATAACTAAAGAAAAAATGTGCAAAACAAATGGAATACATACGTTAAATAATTATGCAACAGAAGACTCAGATCTCTAGTATGGAAGAGACACTGATTGATATTGAAGGAAGAGTTTTGGAAGAAGAATATAACATTGATTTTTTTACTAAACTGAAATACTTCCTTATTAAATAAAATAGGTGATCTTAAAAACAGATCCAGAAGGAACAACATACTCATCTATGGAACAACAGAAAACAATGAAGGAGACAATATGGTTAATTTCCTCACTTCTTGGCTCCCTAAGACTTTAAATTTACTGGAATCTTTATCATATGGTATTGCAAGAGCTCACAGGTCTCTTGTGGTCCCTTCCACATAAAAAAGTGAATACTTATCCAAGATATATAATTGAAAGATTATAGATCTCGGATTAGTATTCGAGATCTATAATCTTTCAATAATAGATCTCGGATTAGACAAGGAACTGCTTTTAAAAACTGCTTAGTCAAATTCACCAGTTAAATTCAATTGTACAATAAGGTTTGATAATGATTACTCTTTATCTGTGATTTAGAAAAGAAAAGAGTTTCTTTTCTTGATAAGAGAACTGAAGAAAAGGCATATTAAAGTGTACCTATTATTTCCTGCAAGACATAAAGTGTTTCTTACAGAAGGTAGTAAAACTTTTGAAACACTAGAATTAGCTTTATCCTTTTAAAATCAAACAATATTTTGGGACAAACAGAAGAAATGGAATGGAGCAACAGTTCACTGAAAAGACAAGCAGAAAATTACTGACAAGAAGAAGAAAAAAAATAAAAGACAAATATATTTATTTCTTGTGCTTACTTTCTGGATTAATTGGGTTATATCTGTTTATTCTTGGTACTGCTATTATAAATAAAAAAATCACAACTGATACAGGCAGGTAAATATTTAAACATATACTCAAACATAAGGTAGCAGACTTATCTTTTTATATTATTTTATTTTATAACACTATAAACAGCTATTAATATCTATTTAGATATTATTTAAAAACTTTCTGTCAATGATAAGCAAACCTTATACAGTAATTATTTTTTCTTTCTTTCTTTCTGATTTAGATGTATGAATATACATATCTTTGCTATGAATGAGTATTATGTACTGAGATTGGTTTTGTTTATGCAGTATTATGTTGGTGGTATAGTGCTGTTTTGGATGTATGAGTGTTATGTTCTGTGAGATGGGTTTCTTGTTTTATATTGTGTTGATGGTATAGTGATGTTTTGGGATGAATGAGTCTTTAAAGTCTTGGATGCATCTGGTTGTGTTTGTAGTATTTGTAGTGTGTGTCCAGTCCTTGAATGACATAGATCGCTTGTTTTTATTATTATTTTTAATATTGTTTTTATTTTTTCCTATGTGTTTAGACTTGTAGAGTTTTTGTAGAAGTGATGGCTTGGGGGCTGCTTTCTGTTTGCGATGGGTTACACTTTGATGGTCACTGCCTGTGGACTGATTTCCCTTGCTTGGATTTTGTGAACGAGTCTGGATTTCTCTTAAAAAAAAATTGAATTGGGCTTGAGCTATACATGGTGTTGTGAGCTGTTTTCTTGTTTGTGTTGTCTCTGGGTTTCCTGCCAAGTTTGGGAACTGAAAAAGCCTTTTTTTCCTTTCTCTTGTTGTTTTCTTGGTTTCTGAGGTTTATGGATAGCCTTTCAATAGTGCAGACAATTGTGAGGAGATCAGGACAGCTAAGTAATGATGTCATGAACGAGTTCCTATTACGTGATCGTAGATGCATTTTGTCGAATGTGTCTTGATCAAACATAAAATAACAAAAAGGCAAAATAGCAAAGCAGCTTTTAAGTGAATTCTTTCCCCTGAGAAAGAATTCACTTGGCCACTTCCATTACTTTGCTGTTTTTGGCACTGTAGTGCAATCTCAGAATTGGTATATTTAAGCAGGGGCGGCCCATGCTATTGGACTGCCGGACTGCAGCCCCCTCAAAACAAAAAGAACTAAAAATAAAAATAAAAAATAGAAAAAAAAAAGTTTTTAAAAATTCGCGCATGCGCAGTAGCCCACACTACTGTATGCGCATGCTCAAGGCAGTCCTGATAGGGAAACGTCTGTGCAATTTTAAAGTGCACAGACTCACTGGGATAATGCTTCGAGGCCGGACTGCAACACCAGCAGTTAGGAATTGCTTGCTGTCTCATCGGGAAGGGGTTTGGATTTAATCTCGCGGGTCTTTGGAGTATTGCGCGGGAAGGGGTTTGGATCTAGCAGTATTTGGATGTACATTGGTTATTATGGAAAACGGACAGGTAAGTGTGTTTGAATATATGGTGCTTGCTTTATTACTGTTTGAATTTATGGTGTGTGCTTGCTGTTTTACTTATTTGAAGTTATGTTTATGGTGGGTGTGTGCTTGCTTTTACTTTGAATTTATGGTGTGTGTGTGTTTTTACTTTGAAGGTGTGTGTTTGCTTTTACTTTGAAGGGGTGTGTGTGTGTGTGTGTGTGTGTGTGTGTGTGTGTGTGTAAATGCCCCAGGTGCTCATGGTGGTGTGGTAGGGAATACCTCAGGCTTGAACCCTGTACCCTGTATGCAGGTGTTAAAGACTTGAGTTCCCTAACCACCACCATTTGTAAAAAAATTGCAGATTTTTGCCTCAGATTTGATCTGATCTGTTCCTCATAATATCTGTGATTTGTAAATGTTGCAATGCTTGATATTTGATGGTGAAGTAGTAGCATTGTTGCCTCACAGCTGCAGGTTCTCAGGTTTGATTCTTGGCTGGGGTTCCTTCTTTGTGGGGTCTGTTATTTTCTCCCTGTGTTTGTGTGGGTTTGCTTTTATTTGATGTTGCACTGGTAGCATTGTTGCCTCACAGCTGCAGGTTCTCAGGTTTGATTCTTGGCTGGGGTTCCTTCTTTGTGGGGTCTGTTATCTTCTCCCTGTGTTTGTGTGGGTTTGCTTTTATTTGATGGTGCACTGGTAGCATTGTTGCCTTACAGCTGCAGGTTCTCAGGTTTGATTTTTGGCTGGGGTTCCTTCTTTGTGGGGTCTGTATCTTCTCCCTGTGTTTGTGTGGGTTTGCTTTTGTGTCCTCCCATGTTACAAAGATATGTCTGCATTATTTCTTCCTGGGCCTCTGCTGAAAATAGTTTTTTTGTTCCAAGTCAGACTGTCCTGATTAACAAATGTTAAATAAAATTGACAGGCATTTGAATTTCAGACTTCAGGTTTCTGAATGTTTAATTTCTTACATATTTGATGGTGCAGTGGCAGTATTGTTGCCTCAGAGTCACAGCTATAGGATTTGTGGTTTGATTCTTGGCTGGGGTGCCTTCTTTCTGGAGTCTGCATCTTATCTCTGTGTTTGTGTGGATTTGTTCTGGTGTCTTGCCATTTTACAAAGACATGTCTACAGTATTTCTCCCTGGGCCTCTGCTGAAAATTGTTTTTGTTTCATCAGAAGTAAAATTGACAGGCATTTGAATTTCAGACTTCATAGTCTTCAGAAAATACATAGTAAAACAACTTTTTATTCTAGCAATAAATATATAGTAACACAACCTTTTATTATAGCAATTTTTTAAGTTTATAAGATGACTATTTGAAATTTTTCCTTATTTTTGGGACTGTAATACCCTGTTAGTGGCTTTGTCCAGGTTTTTTGTGCTAAGGTTGACAGCTATGGCAAGAACTGAATTCACTGAATATGTTTGAGGGCTGTATTCCCTCATTACTGGGTTTGTCCAGGTGTTTTGTGCTAAGAGGTTGACAGCTATGGTGAGAACTGAATACATTAAATGATAGCCATTTAAGTTTTAGTCTTCCTCTCATTCACAAAACAGCTGATTTGGCATAGTGGTATGTTGCTCTTGACTGTTTTGCACACGGACCTTGTCTGTAAAATGTACGGTGGTAACGCAGCATTTTTCTTTCACAAAGCAGGTGATTTGGCATAGTGGTATGTTGTTCTGACTCTTTTTTGCACAGGGACTTTGGCAGTAAAATGTATGGTGGTAACACAGCATTTTATTCTAGCAGCTTTCCAAGATTATACAAGCAATGTTTAATGTGTCCCTGGTTTTTGCCCTTTTGACCCACCCCAATAAATTTGGCTTTTTCCAGACTTCTTGTGCTGCAAAGTTGAGATGCAGTTGAGTATTGAATAGATTTTACAAGGAGCTGAGAGCTGCAGGGGAAGAGAAGTTTAGTGCTAATAGCACAACAGGCTGTGTACTTGCTTTTGATGCAGAAGGTTGTTGGTTCTACTCCCATAAGGGGTGAATGCTGCCGTACTGAAAGTTAAGATACTAATTATGAGCCTGTTATCAGTTTGCCATCCATTTCCTATTGCAATATTACTAGCTTATTTTTAATGTAATTTAGGCAATTTATTCCTCAGGGGAATCAGACACTTTATTGTTCGATGAAATATAAAGGTGACTGCTAGCAGCAACCTCTTCATTACAGATTTATTTAACGTGGAATTATTTAGATGACTTTTTTACTACTTCAGAGATTGTGCATATTTACTGATAATGGTGGACTGTAGAATTGTGCATATTTACTGATAATATTGGACTGTAGAAGTTTGAGTAGACTTTTATGATGGAAATGTTCTGAATTGGGCAGTTTTGTTTCATTGTTTACTGGAAAAATGTTCAAAGCAATAGGAAGGTGTATCAAAGAGCACATGTATGTTTCATATGCAAGGGGCCTATGATTTGAAAAAAGCCCAGAATTAATTTTTATCTGCCACAGGTAAAATGTATTTTATTTGAATGTGGGTTTTAATGTTGTTTCAATGAATGTGAGTTTCAAGGGCAGAGAAATTTTAATGCCAAGTTTGTTTAGCAGATGTCTTAGTGTTTGTGCTGTAAAATGCAAAATAAAACTTTCAAATGAAGTTCAAATCATCATAGAAGTAAATCAGTATGCACATTAGTGTTTATGGTAAATAGAGTGAAATAGCAAAGTAATGAATCACTGGAATGGCTGCAGGGGGAGGCTCCATTCGACCATGGTTTTGTGAGGGGGAAGGGCGGCAAACTTAGACAGCCCCAGATGAACTATATCTCCCAACTGTCCAGATTTTCAAAGAAAGAATGAATGGGTTTTTTGCTTCTTATTTTTGGTTTGTTCCTCATAAAATTTGTGGTTTTCTGGCAAATCATTTAGGAATTAAGTCACTAAATAATGACACACTAGTTTCAGACATCATAACCTACAGAAAAATGCATGCTAAAGTAAGACCTGTTCTATCAACTGTCCCAGTTTATACAAGAGCAATTTTTAGTACTGTTTATATGTTCCCCCAATATATTTGGCCTTGTCCAGATTTATTACATTAACAGGTTGAGAGGTACATGCAAATTGCTTTATAGAATTAGGCATAGCCAAACCTCTCAACTGTCCCTGAATTTGGCTCAAAATGTTGCTCTTCCCCTAATAATCCCTCTGCAAAATAGCAGTTTTGGAAGAAAACATGGAGGGTTTACAATTAAGAAATAACTGTAATAATTAGAGTTATAGATTACTTTTATTTCAGAAATGCATGTAGACTCTTTTATGTTGTCAGCTACTCAAGTTAGCAGTACTAATATTAAAGTGTCCCTTCTTTGACAGGTTCCCAGCTGTATTGTGTGGCTATTTTATATTGTTGCATCACATTTTTGGTTCATTTTTCATAAAATTGTGTTTTTTGGCAAATTAGTGGTAAATCATTAAAGACTGAAGTTAAAAAATAATGACAGGCATTTGAGTTTCAGATTTCATATCCTTCAGAAAATTCATACTAATGCAAGACCTACTATTCTATTATCTTTCTAAGTTTATAAGAACAATATTTAAAAATTGTCCTTATTTTTGGGCCTTTGTCCCACTTCTATGTATGGCTTTGCCCAGATTTCTTGCCCTGAGGGTGAGAGGTATGACAAATGTGTTAGTGCCAATCACCGTCAGCCAGAGACATTTCAAATTGTGACATACTTGTTGCACCCCACTCCCCCATGTAGTGACTCTAGATGTGTCCAAGCAAAGGAAGGAGCAGTTATGCAGTGTAAATGTGCAGCGTATCCCCCCATACAAGGTAGACACAAGTACTACAGTGGCTTTTCATCTGTTCTTGATTTTGCAGAATGGTCTGGTTTCTGTCATATTTTTGTACTGTTGATTTATGCTATTACTCAAAGTGCCTGTTGCTCTGTGTTTTAAGTAGCAATGCTTTAATGACCATCAAGTAAGCTTGTCTGAGATCATAACGTGCAAGTAAGCTTTAATAAGCATACTGTTACAGAATTGCCAACATTGAAGCCTTTCTGTTGTTGCCATGCAGAGAATACTTAACTAGATAATGTATAAACATTGGATATTGAAATGCATATGACAGTATTTGTAGTAAAGGACAGGATTACATTATTTTAAGAAGCTCATTACACTTGTTGGAGACTTCTAGTGATCTCTGAGGGCTTTACCAGTAAACTAAACAGAATGCCATTCATGTGTGGTCCATAACCTGTACAGTAATCATTTAAGCAATGTATCTTGAACTTGTTTCTTGTTTGCTTTTCATTTTTACTTTGTTCGTGTTTTCCCCATCAAACAAGTAGATAGTTGTCAGGCAGCAGGTCTGTTTTGGATAAGAAACATTTTTACAAGTGGGGGCATCACAGAGATTGCTACTTTCAGCATGTTACTGGGTGCTTTAATAAAGCTGAATATAAATTATAATTAGAACTGCAGTGCAAGGAGAAGTAGTTTGAGTTGAGTGCTGCTTGTTTTTCTTATACTTGATTTTGACTGGCATTCCCGTAATGTATTTAAAAAGTAATTTACTTTTTCATGCCTCACAACATTTTTGTTTCCATCTAGATATTAAGTAAGCTGTCATGCAACCAATGCATTTAAATATTTTTATTCTTTTACACTTCATTTGTTTTGATTGGACTCTCATAATGAGGGTTTGGCACCCATGGCAGCATATTTAATTAAAGTTAGTTTTTGTGGTTTTGAGCATAGCTCCACCCCTTTCTAGTTGGCCGCACCTCTTCCTATTGACCCCACCCATTCAGCTATCCCCTGCAGCCCCCCTTTGATTTGAAGTCACCAGCCGCCACTGTATTTAAGTAGGAGGGGGTATGGGTGGCAAAGCCCCCCACTTTATGTTTTGGAACCAACAATTTTTTCCGTTACAAAAACAATCGCTGTTCTGAGGTTTCAGAATTGTAAGCTTTCACTTACATGGGGTCGATTAATTATCGTTTGCTTTTGTAAGCATGCGATAATATAATATAGACCCTCATGAACTGGGGCAAAGGTTATATAAGAGCAAATCCTGGCTTAATGTTATTTAAAGTGATATTTACCTATATTTTTTATTATATTAAGAAGTTAAACAACTTGAAGAAGATGTGAATGGGAAAAGATGAGGGATTCAAAAAGTAGAGGCAGTTTTTTTTTTATTATGATATGGTTCCACGCTTTGAGAAGGGAGGAAACTAAACTTATTTAGTAAAGATAAAACTATTCCTTATGATGACTTGAAACAAGGTAAACACAATGCTTAAAACTTAAAAAAATGAAGACACCAGGGAATGGAGGTGGGGCTGGATGTGGTGGCAGCTTGAAAATGAAGACCAGCTTGAAAAACTATTTGTAACAGGGCTGAGACTGAATGGCAATGGTGGCTTAAAAATAAGGACCAGCACACAAAACTGATATTCTTTGTTTTTGAGTTGCCATTGCTGTTTGGTTTTGGCTTCACTTTTCTGAGTTTTCATTCCTTATGATGACAATTTTGATAACAGGATGTTGTTTTTTAATGACTTCAGACAACAGTCATGGATATTGACATTTTATGAAGGTTTGGAAAGATTAAAAACATGCTGCTTGGATAAAGCATATAAAGCATATATTTTTCAACTATATTTTCTGTTCAGAAATGTCTTAAAGTTGGACTCGTGTGAAGTTAACTTTTTTTATATATATTAAGTTTGATAACTATGGGTAAAAGGTTGGAGTCTGATGATTAATATATAACAATAATATTTAAATTCTTAAAGGATATAAGCAACTGTAATCACTTTCAGATAATTGAAAGGGCATTCCTCACAAATATGTAAGCTGTTTGATTCTAACTGTTAAGTTTCAGAGGTATGTGGAAATACAAATAATAATCTAATTCATGGAATATAGATAGCATTAAAAGTTTGCGTTTTTGGGTTATACAGAAATAAGATGTGAAACACAATGATCTTTCACTTTCACCTTATAATGTATTTTACAGACATCAAGATAGATGACTGTTAACTTTCATATAAAGGTATGTATACATTATTAATGATATATGAAAGATAGCCTATTTTAAACCAAGTACTATTAGATACATATCTTTCGTAAAATTTGGGGTGCAATTTTTTTACATATTAGCTCATTTTATAAATAGAAATACAGACATTTATGAAGCTGTTCATGGCTAGTGTCTGGTCTTACTTTAGTTTTCACATATATCTTGACATATACTGATGTTTCTAGGAATGGGTAATTATCCAAAATTACAATTACCAAAGAAAGATATATTTACATACTTATTTTGATGTTTTAATGGCATGATATAGTAATTTACTATATTTTACAAACACACACTGATATAGAATTGTGGGATGGCACAGTGATACAGGTCTATACCTTATAGATACAGAGTTCAATTCTTATTTTTGAGGGAACAGTTCAGGCTTAAAATGCAATAGAAGTGAAATTATCAGAATACTCATTTGTACATGTATGTACATATGGAGATGATTTACATGTAGAATTTAATTTCTTATGGAAGTTTGTCTCCTCAAAAATAAATGGTTATATTTGTAGAGATATATTATAGGTAAGATATAGATTATTAATACAATATTTTAAGTTCACATGTCAGGGAGGAAAAGAGAGAGAGAGAGGTGATGGCTTTCATTTGTATATGACAGATTTTTTTTTTTTACAAAATGCATTGCTTTCTGCCTAGCAACTCTATATCATTTTTATAAATTCTCTCAGTACTAAATTCATTAAGGTGGTATGACCTTTATTTATCAGAACTTTATAAAATGCCAGGTGTGGTTGAACCCATCTCAGATGAATACTGAAATTGGATATATTTGAAATGAAGCTTATTTCTATTATAAGTAAATGTTTTTGTGGTAACTGGTACAGTTATTACTTATTAAACAAATAGTACTCTGGATATTTTGTTAACTCAGATGAAAGAGATGTTAGTTTACTTAGTTCACCTTATCTTTTATAGCAAATGTACAGTTTATTATTTCAAACTGACAGATATCAATGGAAATAATGCTGCTTTCTTTGAAGATTCTAATTTTTTTAGAGTTATTCAAGATACCATCTTTTATTTTATTGCTTCATTTATGTTATATTACAATGATATTTAAGGTTGTTAGTTACACAGTCTTTGACTCTTGAATGGGATTTATGACATATATATTTATTATTTGGTAAAGACAAGCTAGGTTTATACCTTTTTAAATTCATATTTTACTCATACACATGCATATGTAGATTTAGAACATCTTAATTAAGTTTATGAGTTCATACTTTAATATATTTCTATAGCTATATAACACATTGATATAAGTGAGTTGCAAACTAACTTAGGATATTATCCTTTATTACACATTTGTTAGCATTTGTTTAATAAGAAACTTTCTGTACAAAGCTAATTCTCAAGTGGCAAGAGAAGAGGAATGTTTTGGGAGGAGACTTTAGAAGGAATGTATGAATGGAGATGTTATTTAAAGGTGGAGTCTTAAACCTCAGAGATTGTATTGTTTATTTTTATTTAAATTATTATTTCAATGTTTAAATATTTATAATTTGGTGTCTACAGACATTAATAATTTAGCATGTTTGACAAACATATACAGTCTTTTTCAACATATTTTCCTCTGTTATATTGTTAAAAACTTATTGCTAGTTGTGCTTCTACTGATACATTATATATGAAGTGTATTTCTATCAATGTTAATTATTTAAAACAACAGGTGTAAAAGAGTGAGTTTAAACAAATATGTAAATATTTAATGCTCAATTTGTATTTCTGCAAGAAACACATTTATGACAAGAAGACATTAATAGACAATACTAATAAACATTCCATACTTGTTAGCTCATGTTATAAATAGATAAAAGGGTGTTGTAATTTTATGGAAGAATTCTATACTAATGCCTAAAATCATACATTTATATAATGATAAATTTGGGATGTTTTGTTTAGTAACTTTGAAAATATGGAAATAAATAGAACAATATGCACTTTGATTAATCTTTATTGGATCGCTGAATTAGGAGTTAACATGATTAAGCAACAATTTTAAAAGTTTATACAACATTCCAAAGAGAGAATAATTTTAGCTAGTGACTTTAATTGTATTTTGAATTATTGTGATACTAATGCAATAAATAAACATTGGAAGCCAGCATCATCCAAGGTGTTAATAGACTTTATAGATTTGCTTAATATAAAGGACATAAATGACTTCACATAGGCAAACTCATTATTTTTTACACATTACTCTCATTGACATGGTAACCAATTGAGAATAGAGTATATATTTCAAATGATATAGCTGGAAATTTGGATAAAGATAAAGTTGTCATATGGCATTTATCTAATCACAATGCAATTGCATTAATTTAAATATCCAAGAAAATACTTCTGTTAGTAGAATTACATCATATATAACTAAACTGAAAGATTTTAAAGAATTTTACAACTGTTAAAACAAAAAAGATGTCAAAAATGATCCTTAAGCCCCCAAATTTATTTGGTTACTCCTTTTGTACAGCAAATACACTGTGCTTCATCAGACAAAAACTTGTTCCATATTGAATGTATTAGGGAAGAGGCCATTAATTACATATAGATGAGGCCTTAACTTAAAAGCAATATTAAAGGCACCCCTAAACCAACAAACTAGTTCTTGGAGGATGTTCAAATGTGGTCATTGTAATTATTGTAAATACATTAAAGTAGGTAAAAATTTCACATTAACAATAACATTTATACTATTAAGGGTAGGTTTAATTGTAATACCATGGGCATAGTTTATCTCACCCTATGCCAACAATGTAAAGGGTTCTGCACTGGCAAAATGGAAAGACCATTTAAACAATTTATGAACATCAATACAATGTAGCCAAGCAAAACTGTAACAATGCTTTGGCTAAACACATAAAAGAATATCCTACATATACCTTTTTGTTTACTATTATTGAACAACATAAGAAAAATATTAGGGGTGGCCCATGGGAATTGAATTTAGAACAACATGAGTTATTGTAGCAGTTACGAACCAACCTACCCAAGGTTAAATGAATTTTATTCAATTAAATGCCTTCTTAAATTAAAAGCTTTGGCAAGGTGAAGGTGTAATTCACAGGATGTCATGAATATCAGCTAAGTTTTCAGTAACTTTCAATAACTTTGTATTAGTTTTCAATATCTCTGTTTTGGTTTTTATTTAATAACATAAAAAGCTCATGCTAGACATTATTTTACTGGCCTTTGGGACTGTTGCAATATTGTCACAGAAATACTTTTAATAACAATAATAATAGGAATTTGTGTATGTATTTACGTATTTAGATGGGTGTTTTATGCTATCTATATTGGTTCACCTTTAAATGCTTACTTGATGTTTAATTTTAATTGGAAGGGATTTTTTTATAAAAGGAAGGATCTTGGCAAGGTCTTTTGTCTGATGAAGTACAGTGTATTTGTTGTACGAAAGTGCTAACCAAAAATATTTGTGGGTTTAAGGAACGTTTTTACCATTGTTTTTGTTTTTGTTTTAACAGTCATTTGTTTTAAATAATTTTATAATAAGGAAATTAAATCCCTTATAGATGTAAATTTAACTGAGGGTATATATGAAATGTATGCATGGGATTCTTTAAAATCATGTTTATATAGTAGGGTTTTATCCTGGTATATTAACTAGAAAAAAAAACAGTGGAATAAAGAACTATTAAATTTACAAATGAAAATTGATAAACTAAAATTTGAGATCCAAAAACATAACATAAATTTAATAAAACATCTTGAAGAAATAAATGAAAATATTTAGAGACATTACATCATAAAGTTATGATTAATTTAAAGAAAATTAAAATTAATTTGTATTCTATTAATCCTAAAAATCAATGTAGATTAGCAAACAGAAGGAAGAAGATTATTAAATCTAACCAAATAAAATAAGTATATATACCTGGAACTAGAAAAAAAGGTTTTAGATTTAGGAGGTATCTTAGAAGCCTTTAAATTACATGTTAACTCAATTAACATACATAATCCAGTAATAGAACCGCAGCGTATAATAAAATCTTTTTTATGAAACATTTCAAAAATAAGTTAGTTGAAGATCAAATAAAACTCACAGATAACTAATTTCAATATCAGAGCTTATATCTCAAATGAATAAATTAAAATTAAACAAAGCACCTGGGATAGATGGTATTATGCCAGAGATGTATAAACTACTACCTAAGGAAGCTTTGGCAATATTGGTAAGTGTTTTTAACATTTAGAAGAATAGATGCTATATGAAATCCAAAAAATAACAAGGACTATTTCAGAATGAATAGTTTTCATAATTATATTTCTTTTGAGTCTTTTTTATTTACATACAAGATTTAATTCAAGCAATGGCCACTAGATGGCATTGTATTTACTGCTTTTGTAAAATGGTGTATTCCTAAGGAATTTATATTTGAATATAACACTTTTAAATAATTCTTAAATGAGTTTTTTAATAAAACTAGTTTGGTAGCAGTATTCATTTTTTAGAAATGTATTTATAAATATTCACAGTGTAAGAACTGCATTTTAGATATGTCCTTTGTTTTAAAAGAATTTGATAATGACTTTTAAAGTGTGTAAACAAAGCATTTTAACTAATTAATTTATTGAATCATTGAATCAATTAATGTACTATAAAAGGAAAGGTTGGGGTTTTGGTAGTTATCTGATGAAGTCTGTAATAGGACGAAAACGTATGTGGTGAAAAACGTTAATGTGGATTAATTTTTCGTGTTCGTGTTTTTGACATTTTGGAGAGTTTCACTATTAAAATTGGTGTTTTTCGCACAAGAGATACTTTCTGGGTTTCCATTTCTTTTGGATTTCTTGGTCGAATTGCACAGCTGTTTTTTCTGTTTTTAACATTGGCTAAAGAAACAAAAGCTGTTTCTCCTTCATGGAAATATATATGAATTTCTCCAATTTTAAAATATGATAAAAATGGAAAAGAATGTTCATCTTATAGACCAATATCCCTGCTAAATGTTGATTATAATATTGTTATGGCAATACATGCTAATATAATTAAACAATTTTTACCTCTGGTAATTGATGAAGATGAAACTGGTTTTATACTGAACAGAAACACATATGACAATATTAAAAGGATTCTTACCATAACTGACTATGTTAACCATATGAAATGAAGTTTGACACTAGTAAGTCTTGACATTAATAGTGCTTTTGATTCAGTTAATTGGGATCATTTATTGTTGGCACTGGAGGAATATGTTTTTTCACAAGATTTTGTAAAATTAATTAGATTGCTATGTGAAAATACTCTAGCTTATGTAAAGCTTGGATCATATACATCTAGTCCAATAACAATTACTAAAGGCACTAAGCATGGATGTCATTTATCTCCATTATTATTTGCGTTGGTCATAGAACCATTTGCAAATTATATCAGAACAAATACCAGCATTAAATGTATTACATTTTAGTAATCATTTTAATTCTAAAATTCAGTTGTTTGCAGATGATATTGTATTAGCTTTGAAAGATTATATGAGATAATGGAACTCTTTCAAAAGATATTTGGCATTAAATTTAATAAGAATAAACCTAAGATCTTACTTATAAATTGTTACAGGAAAAACATGTGTAAGAAGTTTTCGAAATATATAGTTCTAGAAAATAAAATTAAGTATCTAGGGATTATATTATCAATTGATATTAATGACATATTAACAATTAAGTATACCAACATTTTAAATAAAACACAACTTCTTATGGAGGGATGGAATATTTTTTTTACAATGGAAGAGAGGTTTTTCTAAATTAAAATGATAATAGTTCCAAAAGCATTATATCTTATACACGCTCTTTCTATTCCTTTTTCTAAAAAATGTGTACATCAGTTCAACAAATTAATGTTATACTTTTTATGGTGTCCCAGTAAGCCTAGAATAGCATTAAATCATCATCTAAAAGGTTGGCCATCTGATGGAATTGACCTCTTGGATATAGAAATGTATTCTTTATCTTCCATTATTAAAACAACAACATTATGGTTAACTTCTTCTTATACTGCTTGGTGGAAACAAATACAAAAACAGATTTGGTTAAAATCAACTCATTCATTGCCAGTTCAAATTAATAAGATATTATCCAATCATTTTCAATGGCTGGTAAGGGAATATATTTTGGAGAATAAAAGTCAACACATATGCTCTAAATATATAACAAATACACTAACTATATATACAAATGTTCTGAATAAAATTCCAAAATTTAGAGTGTGGTCATTTATATTATACCCTATAGCTTGTACACTGAACAATATTAACACTTTAAATGTTTCTAAAATGATTATACTTAGGAAAAATAAGATATTGGTATCAACTAATGGATTCACGAAAAGGTCTTTCTATGAATTACATTAGGATTAAGTATGATATCAGTGATGAAATGTGGTTAGATGTAAAAACTTTAAGCAGTCTATCATCAGTAAATTAGAGTTATTGCCTATAACTATAAAGGATTCAGTTCCCAAATTTATAGAATTTATGATTATTATAGGAAACCAAAAAGTAATAGGAAAAGGGTACTTATCTAAAATATACACAGCAATTAAAATATAAAATTGTATTATTATAAAGATAATTTTTTGGATTATTATAGATCAATAAGTAATTTCCCAGTGAAAATGATAACATGTTAATTTTAATCTCTTCTAAAGAAACAACTCTTTCATTCAATGGAAACTGTTTTCTTGGAAATTTATGCACAGAACATTTATTACTCCTCATAAAATGGAATTAATTTTTAAACAAGATATTGAGTGCTGGAGATGTAAATTAAATTGAAGCAAACTGGCAGCATATGTTTTATGATTGTAATTTGCTTAAAAGATTTTGGGATAAATTGAACATTTTTCTACAAACTGTTTTTAATGACAAATTTCAGTTAACTAAATCTTTAATTTTTTAATGCTCCAATACCTTAATGTGTGCCTAAAACAAAATATTCACGTTTATGGACTTTATTAGCTATAGCACGCAAAGTAATTACTACACACTGGAAAAGTGAGACTTTGCCTTCATTTAAAGAATTCAAAAGTATTGCAGGAAATATTTCTCAATTGGAACTGTCTGTAATCAAGATGAGGACTAATAGAATCACTTTCTATTACAACTCCTGGTTAAAAGTTATAAACATACTTGAGAAAATTGACTGTAATATAATATGAAACAGAAATATACTCTTTATTACTAATAATTGTTTTTGTTTAGTAGACACCAATAGTTTTACTTATTTATTCTTATGAAGTTTTTCTATTTGAGTGATTAAGTTGTTTGAAAAAAAAAGTTTCTATTTTTTGTGCTATGTTATATATATTTTTTTTAAATTTAATAAAAATATTTGAGTAAAGAAATTATTAGCCAGTTAAGCACATACATATCAAATACATTCAACATAGATTAAAATGGCCTAAATTATGAATTAAAAAAGAAATACAAACACAAGCAGCCAGTCAAAAAATAGTATTACCATCTAAGCAAAACAAATCTGAGTCTATAAATTAAAGAACATTAAACTAATACATATAACTAAACAATAGTGTTAGGAGATATTAAAAGGAAATACCTTACTACTAAAATGGGGGTCTATATTATAACAGAAAACGCTTAAAATAGCAAACGCTGTGTGTGTGTGTGTGTGTGTGTGTGTGTGTGTGTGTGTGTGTGTGTGTGTGTGTGTACAAAATCGCTGCTCTGTAAAAAAAAATACCCCATAAATCCCCCAATGTGGGGGGGCTGTGCCCCCACACACCCCCTACTTAAATATACCAACTCCGAGATCGCACCACAGTGAAGGAAATGACAAAGTCCCGAAAATGGCTCAGTGATTTTTTTTCTCTCTGTGTTTGGGATTTTGCAGTTTCAATTTAAAGTGGTTGATAAAACAGCATTCGCTATTTTAAGCATTCACTGATATCATAGGGAATCTAAAATACTACCACAAAAGTATCAAACATAAATAAATAAATTAATAAATAAAAAGGACTAGAACATGCCTCAGAACTGTAAAAGAAAACCAATCAGATCATAAAAAGAAGGGTAATTTTGTCACCTTGTGTGCCTGTGTGCATGTGTGTGTGTGTGTGTGTGTGTGTGTGTGTGTGTGTGTGTGTGTGTGTGTGTGTGTGTGTGTGTGTGTGTGTACATTAATATTATGGAAAATATGTAACAATTTAGTGTATGCAGACTAAAGTTGACAAACTCTCTGTAATAGTTCAGTTTTTATTTATCAAATTTTATTTATTTATTTTATTTTACATTTGATGACCAGGTATGTCCAACTGAGCAAATGCCCTTTTTCAGCAGAGGGCCGGGGAGAAAAGCTCCAAGTAATACAAACAATTTAAGGTAGCATAGAAATATCAAGATAATTTCAAATCATTTAACAGCAGTTACAAAAAATTTTTAAAATACAAATAAAAGGCAGATAACAGCATTAGCATAGTAATTAATAAATCTAAGAGCAGAATACTTGATTAGAACAAGGATAAGGAAATTACATCGAAAGAATATGGTGCAAGCTGTTTATCCTATTTATTACATTTTTACATAAACAGTTAACAGCAACTCTAGAGGTTTTTATAGATAAGGAAGTAAGAAAGTGAATCTGAGCCATTTAGGGGAGAAGGAATAGAGAAGTTAGGTCAGCAGAGATAGGATGATTGAGGGAGGGATAGTAAGGAGTAATGGAGATATATGGTTATTATGTAAGAGGGTTGTGGTCAGGGAGGGTGAGGTCAGGGAGGGTGTGTACAGTGGCAGGTCCTATGCCTATTAAAGTACTCTTTGGTGGCTGACTTAAATTGTTTGGGGTGTTTAATCATCCTAATTTGTAGTGGGAGATTGTTCCATGCAATAAAGGGGTGGTAGCTATATAGGTTGCATGCAGTGTTTGACTTGGGTTTGTAAACCTTTAGTAGATCTTGGGATGAGCTTCAGAGATTTCTTGTAGGGGTGTAGTGGAAGATAAGGGATGATAGAGTTGGACAGAAAGCTGGCTGATATAGAATAGAGTGTATGATCTGAAGCTGAGACTGAAGAAACAGGTGAGGTAGCTCGAGTCAGTCCAGATAATTTAGGGAGAGACAGTGGTGGGATTTGTAGGTTTGTTGAGCAGTGAATCTAGCTATCTTGTTATAGGTAGCCTCTAGTTTGGTAAGTAGGGAGGAGTTGAGATTTTTCAGTATTTGGGAACAGTATGTTAAGGAAGGTAGAAGGTACGCATGTCAAAGAGTAATTCTAGCTTCGGTGGTGAGGAATTTCTTATTTCTATACAGGAGGTCTAGCTTCTGATGGATTTTCCTGATGCAATTATTTATGTGTAGATCAAACTTTAGTTGATCATCGATGGTGATACCAAGTAGTTTGGTGCTAGATTTGACTTCAATGGGAGTATTGTTTAGGGATGGTATGGAGAAGGAGGATTTGATATAGTTCATGGTTTTAGGAAGAAAAAGTAACAGTTTTGTTTTTTTGGGGTTGAGGATGAGCTGGTTATTCGAGAGCCATGTCTCAACTGAGTTAAAAGATGAGTGAGTAGTCGCTAGGAGTTCTGAGGGCGAGTTGGTGCAGTGATGATTGTAGAGTCATCTGCATATTGGACAATGGTAGACAGGAGGAGTGGAGTAAGTTGGTAAAGATATTAAAACGTAATGGCCTCAGAATGGATCCTTGGAGGACACCCATTTTTTACTGGAAGGGGAGATGATAGTGCAGAGAGCCATCTCACTGATTGCAGTCTGTCAGTAAAGCAGCTAGAGAACCATGCAAATGTATCAGGGGAGAAGTTGAGGTGTGTTAGTTTATTTAGTAGCAGAGTGAGATACAGTGTCAAAAGCCTTAGAGAGGTCAAGGAAGAGGCAAGATATGAGCTTGTGTTTATCTTGGGCAAGAGAAATAGCATTGAGAAAGGATAGCTGTGGTAATACTATGCTTGGGTCGAACACCATGCTGGATATGGGTAAGCTGTTTTTCCTGAGTGAGATAATGCATAACTTGTTTATGTATGCATTTCTCGAGAACTTTGGAAACAGGGGAGAGAATAGCAATAGGTCTGAAATTAGAGATTTCAGAGGAGTTACCTCCTTTATGAATAGGAAGAGTGTAGAACTCTTTCCAGATTGATGGAACTTTAGATTCAGAGATGGAGCAATTTATGAGGATAGATACAGGCAGAGCAAGGGAGTGAGTTGCAATTTGGAGAAAATATGAAGGGATATTGTCAGCAGATGCTGAGCATGGTTTTAGCTTAGAGAGTAGAGTTTTGATATAGGTAGTAGGAACAGGTTTAAGGTAGAAGGTGTTATCAGAGTTAATAGTTGAAGGTTAAGGGAACTTAGAAGTACTGGTGTTGGAGGGGTTGGGGGGTAAATAATTTGGATATTGATTCAATAAAATAAGTGTTGAAGGAGATGGTAGACTCTACAGGTGACCTGTCTGGGCATGGATTAGGTGAGGTTGGATTGCCTTGATGTAATATCTGATTTAAAGCATTCCAGAATTTTTTGAGGTCAGATTTTACTTTTGTTGGGGGATTGCAGTAGAAATCTTTTTTTTGTCTTAGATGAGGAGTATTTTTATTGATTTCTAAGTTCTTTATACCTTTGCAAGTCGATGGGGGGCGGGGTCTAGATTATTGCCATATTTTCCAGGCTTTATCTCTGGTTTTCATAAGGCTGCGAATGATTTTAGATAGCCAGGGTGCTATTTTAGCTTTTATCCAGACTTTTCTGAGTGGTGCTATTGAATTTAAGATGTTAAGGAAAACTGAGTTGAAAGCTTTAACAGCATCATCTAGAGGAAGCTGGGTGAGGAAGTTCCAGTTCTCTAGAGAGGAGGGTTCTGAAGGTTTCAGGGTTAAAGTTGGAAAGTTTGTGGCAGGTGATATTCAAATGTGGTTTACAGAAATGGGGAGTATATCTGAGGTCTTTTGTGGTGAGTGATCACCCTGGGAGTCTGGAAGTGTTTCTGGGTTGTGGTATTTGCTTGGGCTTGAAACAAGTACCTAGTCTATCAGTGAACTTGGAGAACGAGAGTTATTTTTATGGGTAGGTTGAGAGATTACTTGTGTAAATCCAAATAGTTTTATGTGAAGGGTTAGGATTACTGAGGATTTGCCAGTTGATGTTTACATCCCCAAGGAGGATGTTCTCATTTGGGAAGTTTTGGGAGAGATGAGAGAGTACGTTTTGCAGGAGAGGAATGTTATCCCCTAGTGGAATATAGATGGCTACTGCAGTAATGGTAGTGTAGTTGCTGAGTTTAAGGTTTGCTATTGGTACTTCAGCAGGTGAAAAGGAAGGGACTGGTTGTTTAGGATAGGAGAGAGTCAGGTTATTGGAGTAAACTATGGCAACTCCACCATCTTTTTTGTTTAGGTGGTCTAGGTGAAGTATATTGTATCCAGGGAGGAGACAATCATTATCTTGGTTTTGGGTTTTAAGCCAAGTTTCGGTTACAGAAATAACATGTGGTTTGAAGTTATGCATGCATTCAGCAATATATATATAAATATATATATATATATATATATATATATATATATATATATATTTATATTTATTTATTTATTTATATACAAACACACACACACACACACACACACACACACACACACACACACACACACACACATAGAGAGAGAAAGAGAGAGGTAGGTAAGGTTAGTGGAGGAATGAAGGAAGAGAAGTGAAAGGGTTACGTTAATAGCACGGCACACAAACGAACAGAAGATAGGCAAGTGTGACTGCAGCAGTGCTAGCACCATGAGGGAAGGAAACATTAGACTGAGGATAGACAATGATATTTTGAAAGCATGCACAATGAGAAAAAAGGGTAGGCATGATGATGGATAAGATAAGGTTGCTCATCTGACATCTCTGCCAATCATGACCTAGTAGGAGCTTAAATGCCACCCTGAGCTCCCTCATCACTAGTTCCTGGCTCAGATGGAAGAGTCAGTTTGCAGCAAAGATGTCACTCAGTGACCTTCTGCAAGAGGTTATGGAGATGGTTGATATGGGCATCTAGCAATCTGTTCATCAACATCCACACAATGGGGGTCAGCTGCCAATGGATCATGATAGTGTGTCACCACCCCACAAAGCACACACACACACACATACACACACACACACACACACACACACACACACACACACACACACACACACACACACACACACACACACACACACACACACACACACACACACACTTCTACTGCTACTGGTAATGCAAACAGCCCAAACCTCCAGTGCAAAACTTGTGGCTGTGAACCCTGTGGCCAATGTTCAAGGTGTGAAGGTGACCATGGAAGACTGGCCCACAGATGGAGTGGATGATTGTGACCAATGTCTCGGTTGACAGCTCTTGCTGGAGCAATGGATACAGGTCTAGGTTGCATGGAACTGTAACATAAATAGAGAAAGACAAAATAAATGTATGCAATACAAAGGACAGCAAGACAGAGTGTTGGTGAGAGAAAGCTGCAGATACAATGAGGGAGAGAAAGCACAATGTGGGGATGGAGTTCACAGTCAATTTTCTTACAATAATATATGTACTGCATTCAGGGTGCATTATAGAACTGAGATGACTCAAACCAACATACATTAGAGCATGTAATCTAAAAGTCAGTGACATAATGTGTTGAGCTATTTGTATAATCCCACTGAAGGCCTTCTTCATAAACAAAGTACTAGCATTAAATAGTCACACTGCCACCTTTGAACAATGAAACTTAGGACAGAATTGACAGTACTAGACAAAACATATATGCTGACAAAATACAGCTTTATCATAACAAGAGATGGACAGTGGTCTACCACAAACACATGCACCACCACATAGGACTAGCCCTGTAGCCATGCTTTATGCTAATGAAGCAGTCCAGGGAGAGGCACATGCTTATTAGCTATGTGATCTCTCTCCGAGAACCACCTACAGGAAGACATCTCCACACCAGGACATTCATAACACTATTCTGATGAATAGATCAGCATGGTTGACCAAACCATGTAATGACAGTAAACACGAATAATAGTCCAGGATTATCTACTGAAATGCAATAAATGGGGGTATGTCAGGGGTTGGGGTACACACTAGTCACCCAGGATTACTCTAAACATGATCACCAGGGATTACTCTAAACTTGAGTTCCTTAACAGCATCTGCAGCAGTATTATGATTGGGGGAGTTGGGGGAAACTAGCTGCCAGGGATATTACAACTGTGCCATAATGACACGTCAACTAGTTTGGGGATCAGGGATTGGGGGAAACAGTATCTGCCAGGCATACTGCACTTGAGCTGTAAAGGCACTTTAACTAGTACAGGGAACAAGAGGTATGGAGAAACACTAGCCACCAGGGAGTTCTGTAAACTCTTGTGCTATAATAGCATATACACTAGTATGAGAATCAGTGAACAACTCAGTGATAAGTACCGGCACTGTGGGGTGTGTGTATTGGGGGGAGGAATTACTGTGTTGGATATCCATGGATACACAGTGCAGGCATAGTAGTTCCCTACCATGGAGTGTAGTATCTGAGATTCAGTTACATGCAAATTAGCCAGTAATGAGGTATTTGCACATCACATCTAACGTGTCTATAAATTACAAAATACTGTCATGGGCATAGGACCTTTTGGCCCTTTAATGAATATCCAGGTTTGTCTCCAAAGGATTGATTAAATACAGTTTTGATTTTATTGGGTGATTCACTTGGATTATAGCAACTTGATCTTGTGTGGGCATCTATGTTTGTAGCAGAGATGTAGATGGCTTTACTGACTGTTTACCAAAATATAGACAGAAAAAATATATCTGCAAAGTGTACCAGTTACATGTTATTCATGTGCACCTTATATAGGGCCTACCATAATATAAAAAAGTATGCATATGTTTTCAGACATATGTCTATAGGCTAACTTGTCTGTTACAAGCTGTTATAGTGTTAAGAATTGTACCTGAAATGTATTCCATCAGTGCCTTGGAAATACAGTTAAGACTTATATGTGGCAATTAAGGTATTTCTTTTCCTCATTAGCATATGTCATAACAAATACTCTTCCAGAATGGTGCATGTTCTAATAACCTACCATAAGCTTAGAGCCATATCTTGCTCTGAACATAAATGGTTTGGGAATACAAAAGGCTCATTGCTCCATGCAATAAAACCCTTTAAGCAATATCAGTGCATACAAATGCATTTTTCTATCACTTGCTCAGGTAAATCTATAGGTTGCACATTTTTGTTAAACTTGGTAATGTAAAAGATATCTATATTAAACATATTTTGTGGCTTGGTAATTTAATGTTATCATGAAGAAGTATGGCCTTAGGGTAATTTTGTGTTAGTGTGTGTATATATATATATATATATATATATATATATATATATATATATATATGTTAATATATTTTTTATTTATATATAGCTGAGTTTTTAGTTTAGAATGATATATATATATATATATATATATATATATATATATATATATATATATTTTATTTGTACATAACTGAGTTTTTAGTTTAGAATGATATATATATATATATATATATATATATATATATATATATAGAATGCTTCAGGAGTGTGAAGCACACTGGGTGGACAAGGAAATATTCTTCTTTGTTTTTATAAATAAAATGCATCTGAAATTCAGAAATTTTATTGGTTAGAGGGGAAAAGCAATAACATTGGATCTGCCTCTCAATGTCTTTACTCAAGGATCAAGGATAAAGACATAATTAATGAGTGATAAAAGTCTCAAATCAGCACAATTTTCTAAGTATTACTCTAATTCACTTAAAAAGTTAATAGATCAACAGGTTTTGTAGCAACATGCAGTTTTCTGCTGAATAAGAAGTATGCAATTCCTAATGCCTAGCATCATTTAATGATCATAATCCTTAGTATTTTACCAGAAAATAAATTTAGAGAGAAAAACCAAAAATAACAGGCATAATCAGTGATGTTCTGCAAAGTCAGGGGCAGGTATCCCTTTGGGAATGGCCTTGAAATGATAAGCATTTTTTTATCTTGTTCAAAGAATCTTTGTGCTATCTGCAAATATCCTTTTCAGGACTCTGCAGACCACGGTATAATTGTTAATGTGGAA
>NC_056745.1:253002002-253032002 GCF_019279795.1 Protopterus annectens | reverse complement strand
ACCTGCCTGACCGCCAACCATACGTTGTATGGCAGAATGACATATCTTCACAACTACCTGTCTCTATAGGGGTTCCCCAAGGATCCATCCTTGGACTCCTACTCTTCTCTATGTTCACCAATAATCTAGCCTCTGCCACCAAACATGGCACACTCATACAATACGCAGATGACTCAACCATCATCTGCTCAGCCCAGTCCCTACCCAAACAGTAAAAAGTCACACAGGAAGCCTTTTCCTCTGTTGAAACTTGGTTATCCAATACCCAATTAATACTCAACCCAAACAAAACTAAACTATTCATCTTCCAACCCACCAAACATACTCAAAACAACTTTTTCTTTAACATCACAGCAAAAGACAACACCACTATACACCCAACAGAACACACCAAATTGCTAGGAATGTAAATAGACAATAAACTAAAATTTTACATTCACATATCCATGAACATAAAAAAAGTCCACAAAAAACTAGGAGCGTTATACAGAAATAAGCAACTTCTCACCAAAGCAGCAAAGACTTCAGTAGCAAATTCCTGCCTTATCTCCACCCTACTTTATGCCTCTCCAATATATACCAACCTAAAGCAATGCGATCTAAACAAGCTCGAGACCTGCTGCAACAAAATTGCCAAATTCGCCACAGGGGCATCCTACCATAGTCACCACTGTCTCTCACTTGCTGAACTGGGCTGGCTTGAACTCCCTCACCTGCTTCAATGGTATCAACTCACACTCACCCAAAAACTAGTAAACCATCCACTAAAAGTTCCATCCCTACAGAATCTACTCCAACCATATCACATCACCAGACCTCTAAGATCCAACAATAAAAATCACTTACAGGTCACTAAAGCCAATAACTCTGCTGGAGAAGCAGTATTCTCTTGCGCCATAGCCAAATTATGGAACTCCCTCCCACCTATAATTACCTCCGTACCATCATGCACCCACTTCAAAACATTACTAAAAGCGCATCTAAAACCATGCTAGCTATCCTCTTTCAACTCCCCCTCTAATATCACCTACTCTATCTACCCACTACCTTTCTTTCCACCCCACTAACTACCTTGATTATAGCAAACTCGGATGCTCATAAGCCTAACTACTTATTATACAGCAGGAGCTTCTTAGTGTAACAATTGTTAATGTCTGTTATGTACTTTACAGATGATAATGATTCTAGTTGTCCACTGATGTACTATGTTCTTCATCTGTAACTATGTCTGTAATTGTTAATTGCTATGTTGATCAAATTGTTAATTGCTACGTAAATCCAATGTAACTACTGTCTGTATATTTTAACTGTGGAGCTTTTCTCCCCGGGCCTATGCTGAAATTGAACCTACATCCAGTTGGACACTCCCGGTCAAGAAATGTAAATAAATAAATAAATACATAAATAAAATAATAATTAATGGCAATGTACAAATGCAGGACTTTATATGTAACATATGATAGCCAACTAATACACACAGGTGGCTTGTATCTTTCTACATTTAAGCAGTTTACACATACACACACACACAAACACACACACACACACACACACACACACACACACACACACACACACACACTCTACATAGGTACAGAAGTGTGACCCTGAGAGTGTGTGTGTGTGTGTGTGTGTGTGTGTGTGTGTGTGTGTGTGTGCAAAAGTATTTGCATGAGTGTAATAACATTTTATTAAAATTATTTTCAAAATGTAAGTTCACCAGGACCTATCATGAGAATAACTATGCAACTGGAAATAAAAATAAGTTATTTCCTTTCACTGTAATACTACTGACAAGTAGTTACATTTTCAAGAATGAGCAACTATGACAAATGTGTTAGATAATGGCTTTTATAGTGGTGAGCCAAACACCTGTGCCCTTTCCTCTAGCAAGTGTTAATGACCAAAAAAAAAATTCTAACATTGCCATCTAAAGCATAAACATCTCAGCTTCTATGACAGAAGCTAAGCTAGGAACAGAAGGGTGTTCAAATCCATGCAGCTTTAAATTTTAAGATAGGAGCATGCTATATCAAGCTATTTAGCACAAATATATCTGCAAACCAAGTGGTATTTCTTTACTTAATATATATTTTAAGTAACTGAAAATACATAAATAAAGGCCTAAGAGTATTTTTTTTTTACTTTTTAAAATAAATATGAATAAATTTAAAGATGAACATCATTACAGAAACTGAACACAAACAATGTACTGAGGAAATGCAGGGGGTGGGCACAGTATAGCATTCATCACCACTCAGGTCACACCACAACAAGTACAATTATGACTCTGTCATTGTCCATGTTGGTTTGAATGACTTGAGATGTACCTCCCTGGACTACATGAAAAGAGACATGGAAGGGCTCTCCGATCTTGTAGTCCAGGCAGGTATGACCCTAGCCCTGAGTAACATCCTGCCATCGCCCAGAATGATACCGCAGTACAAGGACAAAATGATTGACTTCAACAATTGGCTAAACTTCTGGTGACATTCTAAGAGGATCCAGTATCTGTCTGCCTGGGACAACATGGTCGACAGGCAATGAAGCTTTGCCAGAGATGACCTGCAACTGTCGCCCCTGGGATTCCGAAAACTGGCTCCTACCGTCCCTATACTGCCTTTTTAGGCAAGGTTCAAATGACAAATTCACCACTGTAACAGGTACAGGCAAAAACTGAGGGTAATGCTATTCAATGCTAGAAGTCTAAACCTCAAAATGCACTCACTTGAGGCAGGAGCGGCCTTAGGTCAACTGGTGCCCTAGGCAAAAAGACTGCATGACACCCCCACCACACCACCCGCTGCCTCCATCCTGGTCCACCTATACCAAATAAATCCTAGAAAAGCTCCCCTAGTAGAGCGGCACCCTAGGCAGCCGCCTAGTTGGCCTATGCCTAAGGCCGGCTATGACTTGAGGCACTCCTTAAAATGGAGAACATCGATATCTGTGCAGTGACTGATGCCTGGTTCAAGGCTCCGGAGAGCACTCCTGCATTACCAGGCTATAACTCATACCACACCCTTCGGCCATCTAACCTGGACCAGAACACCAAAGGCGCAGGTGTGTCCATATTCATTAAGGATATCCACACCTCCAGGCTAGTTGCCCAACATAATGCATTCGAGATTATCCAAATGCAACTAACTCTGTGCAAAACTGCAATCCAAATTATAGCTTGCTACAGATCCCCCACCATGCCCTAGGATTCCCACTCCTCTTTTTCTTGATATACTGGAAAATATTAGGGTTCAACCAAACACCTTAATAATGGGTGATTTCAACTACCCCCCCATTAACTGGGAAAACTACTCATGTATCAACTCCTTTGCCCAACGCTTTCTAGAATTCATGAACTCCAATGCCCTTGATCAAATTATCCACACACCCACTAGGGGCAACAATATCCTAAACCTAGTCATTACCAACATGAGTGACAGGTGTTCCACACCTGAAGTCAACTCCTCTTTGGCCAGATCCGACCATAAGCTAATCACCATAGATATCCACATCCTGTCCCCACCCCCCATTAAGGTAACTACTGTAAATATTTCTCCAAAGCCAACTTCATGCTTCTTAAGACAGAAGTGGCAAACTTCATGACACACATGCAGATGGACAATACAGTTATGACTGCTGAATCCTGCACAAATGCACTCAATAAGCACTTACACTAGTGCATGAATCGTGCTATTCCTAACAGAACCAAGATGCTATCCTCCAAAAGAAGGAAACCAATCTGGTGGTCCCCTGCCATAAACAAACTCTACAACAGAAGGAAGAAACTGTTGCAAAAGAGAGTAAAATCCCATGAGTGGAGGAGCTCCCTGGTCAGCCTCAGTAAGAAACTGAGATTCCTTATAAAATCCTCCAAAGCTAGCTATGAAAACAAGATTGTCACTGATTCTAAGGACAACCACAAAGCATTCTATAACTATGTCAAAAATATCAATGGCAAAACCCAGATCTGCTCTGAGTTACAGCACAACGGCATGAAAATTACAGAACCAACTGATATTGCCATCATTCTGGCTGATAGGTTGATAGGTTCAGTGCTAACTTTACCCCCCCCAACCCCTAAAGGGCCCATATCTATACCAGAAGAATGCAGACTCCCTGTAATCACAACTACGCAGGTAAAAACTGCACTCTCTAAAGCCAAAAACACAGCATCCATGGGACTGGACAATATCCCAGGCTGTGTTTTACACGAACTTCAGAATGAACTGGCTCCCCACCAAAGCACCATGTTCAATCATAGCCTCATGTCAGGCTTTGTGCCCACTGAATGGTGCACAGCAACAGTTATCCCACTCCACAAAGGAGGAGCCACCATGGACCCCAGGAACTATCGCCCTATTAGCCTGATGAGCCTGGTCTGCAAGGCCATGGAACATATCATCATTGAACTCATAAACAAAGACATTGGAAACCTCCAAACTCTAGACCCCACCCAGTTCAGGCTTGTGAAAGGCAGATCATGCCTTCTGAACCTAATCAACTTCTTTGAAACAGTCACCAAAGCCGTAGACGATGATAAGGTGGCTCACACAGCCTATCTTGACATCGCCAAGGCTTTCGACACCATTCCCCATTTTGGAATTATAGAGAAACTCACTAAACTGGGTATAAATCCCTACATCACAAGATGGGTTGCCAACTGGCTCACTGACAGAACCTACACTGTAAAAGTTGCAAACTCCAAATCTGACTTCAAACCAATGACAAGTGGAGTACCACGGGGTTCAGTCCTGGGTCCTCTCCTGTTTGGTATCTACTTCTCTAAAGTACAGGCTAACACAGAAGGTCTCTGGCTAATGAAGCTCACAGATGACTGCAAATTAGGTGCCATAGCTGAGTCCCCAAACAACGTGGACATCCTAGAGAAGGGCCTCACTGAGACAGATGGCTGGTGTCAGAGCCATGGCCTCAAGCTCAATGCCAACAAGTGCATTGTCATCCCCTTTGATAAAAACTCTGTATCCATGAGCTACCACATAGGCAGCAGTCTACTTAACACCAAATGTGTGATAAGAGACCTTGGGATTCAGGTGGACAGTAGTCTCTCCTTTGATAATCACATCACCACAGTAGTCAGGAAATCCTTCTACGTGGCATACCTCATCACAAAAGGGTTCTCATCCACGAAAAAAGAGGTAATTGTTTCCCTCTACTCGGCTCTCATTAGACCCATTATAGAGTACAACACCCCTTTTGGAATGTACCTCACAAGACATATGCAGCAGCTGGAAAGGCCACAGAAGTACCTCACAAAGAAGATTACTGGACTCAAACAGATGCCCTACGCTGACCCCCTCAAAAAACTCCAGCTTTAATCTGTAGCATATCTCCTACACCGAGGTGATCTCTGCCTAACATACAAAGCTAAGTCAAACCCAAAGCTTTTGGACATACTACACCTAAAGAAATCCCAATAACTCTGAGCTACATGCTCTAGGGACCTAAACCTTGTCACCACAATAAACAGAACATGTTTGAGGGATAGATTATTGTCCCAGAGACTTCCCATACTATGGAACAAGCTACCTATCTTTGTCAAGCAGAGTTCCTCATTAGCACTCTTCAAGAAATATCTTGATGAGTGGATGGGAAATAGGAAATACACCCTGGGATCACTTATGTGGCTCTGCTCGACAGGAGCACAGGAAACTAACTTTCTTGGGTGGCAAAAGCCAGGGAACCTTGTTGGTTAGGCTTACTTAGGCCGGCAGCCTAGTACCAGCCTATGAATCTATGAACCTACGAGATTTGCTCTTGGCCCAGCCAGAATGAATGAGGGCTTGTTGAGCTATACCAGTCACTATAGGGGAGATGAGGGAGTGGGGGCTGTCCACTTGTTGACTGTGTATGTGGATGGTCAGCCTAAACTTATTCTTCATTTACAAGTATACTTCAGTTTTCTTTTTTAAATCTTGTCCTTTTTTGTCTGACTCCTACTCTGACTATCTAGACACCCTCCTACCCTCTTTGTTGGCCAGTTCACTGATGGCTACATCCTATTCATTCCCTTCAGGGAGACAGAGTGTCAGTAGTCAGGAGAGGTGCCATCATCTGCAATGTGGATCAGGATTCTGTGCTTCAGGCCTAGCATTCCCACAATGGATGTGGCTTCAGTGTAGGTTTACAACTATGGATGTATATGTGCTTCCTTATTTGGTGTCCTAACATTACAGTGCTGTGCATCACTAAAGCAAGCATGGTTGTTATGTTTCTCCACTGAGCCAGCCACAGCCTTTCTCTCCAAGGTGGATGAGCTGACATTGGTCATTCCACTCACAGCTTCCCTGTCAGGTTCTCCTGTGTCCAAGCTGGTCCATATACTTTTCAGCCACAACCCAGATCAGAGGTGCAGTCAGGTAAATAAAATACATGGGTACAGTCAGGTGTATATTATACATAGATCACAGTGAAAATGTTATACTGCTTGCAATGGCAAAATATAGGATACATATGCAGTCTTGATTTTCAGGGGAAGCTTTAGGCTGCAGATTAGAAATATGTCTGAAGTAAGCAAAACTTTCACATACACTACATCCCTAAGAATAACTGTACTCAAAATGTATATAACCATAAATCCAGCAGAATCTCCACCTTAATGTTCTGTTTGTCACAGAGGTATTCGTAATTAATATAAGGGCTCAACACTTCCTAGGACTATATGGTTAGGCTTTTAAAGATCCACACAGATGAATAGCCAAGTAAATGCCAGTTAGCCTATGAACTATGAACCTTAACAACAACAATAACCTTTAGAACTATAAGTAGGCTGCTGACAGGTGATTTGGCACATACATCAAAAATGCATGCATTTGCATGTAAATTGCATCCCCAGAACTAATTCAGCCATCAAAGTCGGTGATATTCCTAATTGATCAAAACCTAAGTGCTTTGAGGCCTAGGCTTAACTGTGCATATTAGGTAGACATCTGAATTAAATTTGTGCCTTCATTCACAGTGTATTCTTAAGTTCAACTTGTCACTCATTCTAAAAGTAAACCCTAATGGCAGCTATTAGCCTAACCATAGTCCAAGCCATTAGGGCTGCAGATATGGATAGTATTTTTCTTAGGGTTAAAATCAAACTTAGAGATGAGTGATTGCTGTGGTTTATGCTTAGTTTTATCAGCAAGGTTAACACCACTGTGTGACAGACATATGCCATAGATGAGATGGGAGACGACTTATGCAGTGATGACTTCTGCAGTGGTGCTACCATTAAGTACTGTGTTCTGTAGCTTGTATTACTAGATAAGTATAGATTCTAATCTCACAGCAGTCAATGTGTGTTCAGGAGATACAGGGTTGTCATAATGGTTAAGGACCTTACCCCACAAATACAAGATACAAGGTTTGATTTTGTCCTTTGGTTATTGGCTAGGTTTATAATAGTTTGCAGACTGATAGCTTACTATTTACCTATGAACCTCTTCATATGTCTTATTTAAGATTCCTAATGAGAATGTTATCTTGACCTTGCCACCTAGAACACCATGCCAATGAAATGTGACATTTACTAAAAAATATGTGCCTTACTTAAGAATGATGCAAGGTAGGCAACCAGCATGGCATTCATAGCTTGGAAGTTGGCATAGTCTGTGGGTGGATATGAGAGGGGACAGGTCACTATATAGCACTGTACTGGGCAAGGGTTTAAGGATAGGATTAGCTCTTGTCACAATCAGAATGGTGAGGGCTTGTTAGGCTATACCAATCACTGTTAGGAGAGAAGAGATAGTGGAGGCTGTCCCCTTGCTGACAGTGTATGTTGATGGTCAACTTAAGGATCTGTTCACTGACTGCAAGTGGGATGTCATAACAGGGCTCTTATGCTAAACAGTCTCCTTCTTGATGCTTGCGATTGTTGAATGTGACTGGGAAGGGAGATAGTAGACAGACTAGGAGGGAATTGGGCAGTCTAGAAACACTGATCCCTGCTATGCAGAGCAGGAGGAAAGGCAGGGAGTACTCTTTGCTGAAAAGTAGTGTGGTACCATGGTTTCCTTTTGCCAGTGGACTAGTTGATAGTTGTCAAAGTCCTCTTTATGCAAGTTGGAGTTTCACATGATAACTATGATAAGATAGTAGGAGACAAACTGAGAATATTGATACCTATGAATGCAACATGTTTTCTCTGGATAACGAATAAGAGGGCTCTGACTCATTAATGATGGTGAGAGACAACCACTTTGGCTGTGATTCTGCAGAATGTGTGCACAACAGGTTTTTCCTGCATATTTCACCAGACTGCCTTCTGACTCTGGAGGTGTATGAGTCAAACACCTCCACCTGCATATATATTTAGCGATACTAACATGGTTTGATTACAGTTCACTTTAATATAATTCAGAGAAGTTTTTTTATGTGTACCTGTATATTTTTATTGTTACTTACAGTCATGAGTGATTGAAAACATATACATACATATTTTGTTAATGCTTTTAAATGTGTACTTATCTTTAAGAAAGAGTGTTCAGTTGTCATGTGATCATTTGAATTGCTTTAAACATAGCACTTAATGCTGTCTGATTCAACTTGCATACAGACGGAAGCACTTAATCTGTTTAATCCTGGTACACCTCATCTTGGCAGCATGGTTGTTCTATACTTTACATAGATTTATAGAGTAGTACTAGGCTAACTGTCCTTGTGGGCCATTTTAAGCCTAGCCAATTACCCCATGTGAGAATCAACCCTGCACCTTTTGTCTGCAAGGTAAACACCTTAACCATTATGCCATCCCATGGTTTATTATGAAATGCAGGTTACATCATTATCTGTTTTCTGTAAATTGTGCATTGCATACGGGAATGCATTTGACCCCAAAAATGTGTATTATTCAGAGAACATGGTTCAGTCACCACTGTAATCTATATTTCTTAACAGCTGTTGAAGTGTAAAAATTATGGCTGACATTTTTTTTTTGTCAGTCTCCCTCAAACATTATCAGAAATCAGCATTTAGTGTTTAAGCAAGAAATTCTAAATAGTTGCTAGATAAACTGGTTTGGGGGAATAAAAGCCTGACTATGAAGGAGGGAACCTGAGTTTCAATAGCAGCATAGAAATGGTTGCAGCTGGCATGGGGAAGAAGAGAAGCAGTGTGGTTCAGCTAACTCACCTATGTTTAGGGCATGGGTCGGAGGACAGCATGAATGAGGTGCACAGTGCTATGGTAAAATATGCAATGGAGAGCAGAGACTGCATGGGAGCAGTGGCTTGGGGGGGAGGGGGCACAGTCAGAGTTATCTTAACTAGCTAGTTCTCTTGCAGAAGAGCATGACAAGACATTGCTGACACCCAATGCACATTGAATCCTAAAGCAAGTTAGTGGGCATGTAAAGTGTGGTTGCAGATGCACAGTATATGACTAAGTTATACACAGGCAACTACATTAATGACAACAGGTGGAAGGAAAACTAAGTTCTGAACTGTGTTTTTTGAATAAAGGCATTGTATTATTCAGTATATGACATTAGTGGGTGGATAATATATGTTTATTCCTTGTTGCCTTTGTCTGGTCACTCAGGGTTTGAAATCGTAAACACATCACACTATTGTTGAGTAATTCATATATTAATGATACTCAGAGGTGATATAGTGCTTGACAGAAACAGTGACAGTCTTCCCTGAATAATAGACATTCATGGTGTCCCCTGCATCCGGCATAAATCTGGAGTAAAATATTTGAGCCTGGAGTAGGGACACACGAATTACAGAGAGACAGTTGAAGAAATGTGTGCTGCTCTCCTCCTGTTAAAAATGTTCTCAGTGGTACTGTAGCTCATCTTCATTATTTACTTATTTATTTGTTCACCATGTTAGTGGGCTAGTGCAAGCCCAGTGTTACAGTGCTGAACAAGAAGACAAACCTGTACACATGTCAGGCAATAAAATCAAAAATAAAATGAAATAACTTAAATTCAGCACTAACAAATTTGTAGCAGACATTTAAGGAAGTGGGACAGAAAAGGTTCTATTTTGCATGGTTTTGTTATATTAAAATGAGTACTCTTTTTATTATTTGTTTTTGGGGTCATGAAAAGGTTTTCTACGTTCCATATTGTATTCAAATGCCACTAATCTACCTCAGCAGTAAGCCACAAATGACATAAGAGAATCTGAGTGTTGCATCATCTTGGTGGCAGGGAGGCTTTCTTCCCTGGGACTACCCTTAAACTTCACCCAGCAGGCACAATGTGCACTGATGTCAGTTCAGTTCATGTGCACATCCTGCAGTGCTGGCCACACACCATTCGCTGTAGAAAATCTGCCTGCAATCTTCCTCACTTTGTCTACCAGAGTTACAGTTCCCTGCAGCCACAAGAAGTCATAGACAGGAAGAAAACAATCAGACATCCTCATTCTCCCGACACAAGGCAGGCTAATTAGAATTATTCAACCCACCCTCCTTACCGCCCTTCTGACATCTGACTGGCTACTTGAATATTGCTGACCAGCATCATAGACACGGACTCATTCCCAAGACATGTATAGCAATTGAAGTATTTCTTTAATTTCAATCGCATCCAAGAAAACACATGAGTATCCTTTCTATAATAGGTACACAACAAAATCATCTACTCTATCATGACCCTAAATATATATAAATGAACCAAGGCAAATCTGAAGAACAAACTATGAAAAGAGGTTCTAAAACTAATCCTTCTTGAAAGCATTCATTGCTCAGAGACGCTGCATATCAGCGGATGAGCTCATAATGATATATGATTAATAAAAGTGAAAGCCTTTATAAATCTAAATATGCGTTTGGCAGCTTTTTGCAGCAGAGGTATGCTATGATCTTCTAACAAGCTTCGTCCTATAACCCAATGTTTTATTCCTTCAGTTTACATTTGCCTAGTGGGATAAACTTAGTCCACAATGGATGAATAAATAAAGAAAATAAAATATACAAAAATATTTCTGGTTTTGTTAGAACTTAGACCACTGAGATTGTAAAAGGATTCATCCAATACACAAATAATTATTACACTTATAGTTTTACCAGGGCAGGTAGAGCAGATTTTAAGACTAGAGAGTTTAAAGTAAAATACTGGTATGAGATGGATGGAGCATGTTATCTAATTTCTAATTTGGTCCTTTTCTCCAGGCCAGTTTGGTCCTGCAATTTTAATCTCACCCCTGAGACATCTGGATGCGTCACCTCCAAGCCATTACATGCCCAGTACTTGAGACTATTTCACACACTGATCATTGGAAATGTAATTACCATAATAAGCACATAGCGGACCTGGACTGTCCTCTGTCAATCAGACAGACTTTAAGAAAATTCTGATGTCATCTGGAGTGAAAATGATGCTTAATGATGTAACAGCACATAGTTCTGGTGTTTGAAGACACACAGTACTCACATGCTTAAATGGGTTTACTATTGTTTATTTGAACGGAAGAACATTTTCCATTCAAATAAACGAATGGTAATACCGAAAGTAAAAAAAAACTACCGTTCACAATGTCGAACCAAATGCTTGACGCATTTGACTCGACATTGTTGTCAAAACAACCACATGATAGCCATATAGGAGCTGATGTAAATCAAATTCCTATACAGCTATCATGTTTTTGCAGGGGGGCAAGCCCCCCTGCACCCCACACCCCCCCTACTTATATATTCTAACTCCGAGATCGCACTACAGTGGGGATGTGGATGAATTTCCACTCCCCACTGTACTGCAATCTCTGTGCAGATAGTCGATTTCCACTTATGCAAATGCAGTTGTGCATTCGCATAAGTGGAGTCGACTATCTGGTGCAAAACTGCGTGTGCGTTCGACATTCTGTTTTTTGGCACATTGCAGCCGATAGAATGTCATTCGCACAAACAATAGTAAACCGCTTAAATGCACTTCTGGCTGAGATGGATTCTTTACTAACTTGCTTTGAGTACTTAATGCTTTGAATTTTCTGTCTCATCTGTGGTTGTTTGGGCATTCAGTCACCAGAAATATGTGCTGAGAGACTATTTGTTTGAATTAAATGACATGTTTTATACTGGAAATAGGATTTAATCTTTTCATCAGCCTTTTTTAGCTAACCCTCTGCATGTGCACATGTCTAATGGTCAACTGTTGCTTCTGCTAATTATGGCAAAACATTTAAATGTATTTATATCTGCTTCAGGTTTAAACCAGTTATCATTGTCCTCCCTATCTCTCTCCAGCCAATAACCTGACTCATAGCACATCTGACTTGTCCTTCCTATCTCTGTACAGCTAATAACCTCACTCATAGCACATCTGACTTGTCCTTCCTATCTCTCTCCAGCCAATAACCTGACTCGTAGCACATCTGACTTGTCCTTCCTATCTCTCTTCAGCCAATAACCTGACTCGTAGCACATCTGACTTGATTAAAGCTACTGAAGAATGTATAAAGTCCTGCTTCCACCTAGATCACTGGTATAGCAACTTGGAATTGTAGTTTTTGTCCTCACCCCTGAGAATTTTCCATGACTGGATGTGTTGACCCAAACCCATCACATCTGCAAACATAAGGAACAACGTATTTCTCTTCATAATCAGACTTGATTAGGATGTAATCCAATGCAGAACTTGTTTGGACTTGTTTATGTGTGCTAACCGCCACCCATTGTTCTGCATGATTTTATCTCAGCATAATTTTCCCTGCCTATTTTAAGGTATTGGTGATTGCACTCAGAGCCTGTATACATTGACAATGTGTTTTGCTTAATACCACTATTGCAGTCTAAATTAAAGGGCATCTGCTATTCTTTACAGGAATGCACATATTCTAAACAAGGGAGCTTGTGCATTATCTCACAAAACCCATTAACTCAAGTACAAAAAACATCTAAACATATATTCAAGGAATGTGGATATCCATGCAAATAACACACACAATATAAGTGTTTGCTTGCAGAAGGGAGCCCCTTAGTGGCTTTGCCATTTCATTGACCTTACTTAGGCATTCTCACTCCAAGGTCACTCCAGCTCAAACATAAAATGTTCATTCATAGAAGTCAAGAAAATGATCACTGTCTGCTATTACTTGCTCTGAATCTATGCATTTTTGGCATAAGCAGCAAGCAGCAACACAATGATAAAGTAAAATCTCAAGCTACAACACATAGATAAACACAAATATGAGCAATTACAGGTTGAACAAATCAAGGTAAACCAGTTTTAATGTAGTAGATGCTATTGCATTACACTTTGCTACTTGCAGTGTCACTTGCTAATTGCATGTTTGCTCATAGCTTTCAGACTCTTAGTGCAACAAATTTGGACAAAGCCTAAAATAATGGGGGAGGGGCAGGGTGACAAAGGCCCAAAAATAGGGAGAGATTATAAATATTGGTCTTATAAACATAGAAAGTTGCTAAGTTACTAGAGTAACAGGGTTTGTGTTACCATGTATTTTCTAAAGGATATGGAATCTGGAACTCAAATGTATGCCATTATATAAGGACTTCAGTCATCTGTGATTTGCCAGAATGCCATAAATTTTATGAGAAATATACCAAAAGTATGATGCAAAAATATAGACGGTTGTGACATATGTATGTGACGTCTCTAGTGGTTTAATTAATAGCTACTTAAGGTCCTACATTTTGCAAAAACTTTTTTTTATCTGCTTCTTATTTCTCATTATGTCTGGTTTCATTGCAGTTTCTGAACTCAATCAAATTAAAAGGTAAATTAATAATTCCTTAAGTTTGGAATTGCCCTTTGCAAAATCTATCGTGTAACAGGTGCTTCTTGCTATCTTATAGATACTTTTATTCAGGTTTCTGGTCACAGTTACTTTAAACACTGACATTTATATACTGTTTATAAATTATACAAATAGCAGCATATACTATATTTGTAAAACAACTATGCACAGGTTTAAACTCTTAGTTACCCTCTGGGAACATTGAAATTGTGTCATAACCCACAACTAATCTTACAGTTCTATTAATCTTTCTGAATCTACAAAGCCATTAGAGTAGCCCCTACTGTTGTCTGTTGTCTGTATTGGTAATTCTGCTTGATTCAACAATTGTACACACTCCTGGTGGTTGGAAAACATCTTGTGAAGAGAACCCTGATACAATTAATTGTACTTGTGTATTAAATATGGCAGCTTCCTTTATTGAAACTAACTTTCAGTTTCTAATGCTTTGACTGGTCCTTTGCATACTGGAGATTGTCTAGGCATCCATTTATTGGGAAGCTAAATTGGGCAACTATTCATTTGAGTCATTTTTCCACCCCTTCTCCTCCTCACACACCCTTAGTTGAAAATAAAATGCATTCTACTCAGTTTGACACTCACATGCAGGTTTTTAATTGCACTCCAAAACTTACAATGCATAGTTGCTAAACTACATTTCTGGACTTCTAGCTACCATTGCTTTTATTTTTATCTGCACTTTATTAACAGGTTACATTAATATTGTTGTTCCTTAATGCTTGTCAAGTAGGAGTAATGAGATCCACCCAACAAAATAAGCCTGTGATTAATTGGTGGCCTTTCTGAATAACAACTTGTTTTCTCCTAGTTATAGCTACAGATAACGGTATTTTACTTTTGTATGAACATATTCTTATTAGAATTATTTAAACACTACTGGCTTCTTTCTTTGTCCCATAGACAAAGCTTCTTAGATCGGTTTATTAAACTCATTGCAGGTCCCAAACCTGTATCCCCCATAATATTATACACAAATGACAAGGAACTGCACAGAAAGGCATTATTTATTTAAAATAGAAACATTAACACACTTACAAGCACTTTAATGTTACACTGCTACTGCCAACAAAAATCAGACATCTCTTTCCCCTTTCCTCCATGACTACTGCACTGTTTTTTTGGCATGAGTCCAGGTCTCAGGATAAGCAGAGTAGCATTGCTTCTAAGGAAGAAGAAAAAATCAATCACATCTAATAAAAGAAGGCTACTCCCACAAGTTCCAATGTCCCCAAATGGACATTTATTTAATTTACAATTTGAGGTGAGCATCCTCCTTCCTCCTTTTTGATTTTCACAGACAGTGTCCTTGGAGATCCGTGTCTTATTAAGTACATTAGGATGTCTTCATCTTGTTGAGTTTAATCTCAACTAGTTAGGGCCCAGTAAATGGTTAACATCTCACTGCACTTTTTAACCTCATGCAATTATGAATAAGACCACCAGGCCTAATCCTCCCATTTAGGATAGCACATTATGTGATGCTGTTCCCAACAATATGCTTAATGGCTGTGACCACTGCTCAGCTACATCCTGTTGGTCCTAAATTTGCTGCCATCTTTTATCTCCTGAAAAACAATCCCCCAAAGTATTAAAGACACTCTACTTGTGGAAGTGGAAATTAAAACTTGGTCCCATAGTTTCAGTAAAACAAAAAGTGTTTTTATAATCCTGGAATACTTCCTGAGGAATTGTATGTTCATTTAGAATAAATCTTCTTCCCATAATTCTTAATGGTTGGAGATCTGGAAAAACATCAATCCATATTATACACTTTATTATTCATAGCTTTGATAAGGCACTACGAAATACTGACAAATGTTGCCAAATCTATCTTTGGTGGCAGGCAGCAATCATTCTTTGCAAAACACTCAATGTTGTTCTGGAAAGCTACGTCTTGCTCTCTAGACAAATGTAAACCAAGAGTAAATATTTAAGATTTTGCACCATAGCCTAGTTTCAAGGAATAGTAAAAATTAAAATGAATTGAGGCAATTGCAAGACAAGAGGCTATAAGATTTCTTTCAGGTTCACAAGCAAAGCAATGTTTCTGCTACTTTGAGTAAAAGAGTATACTTTCCTCATCATAAATAAACCATATTCTGGAAATAATGAAGTGCAGCATTATACGTGTCTAGCTTGACTTTACCTGTCATCCAGTCCAACCAGATAACTTGTAACTTGAACCATTTAATTGTAGATTGAGTCTTAAAATGTTTTACTCTCACTTTTACACTCAAATTATTCTTTTTTTCTGAGTTTCATGTCTGGCAAGAAAACCCACCATTTTTAATATCTCTTGATATAGAATACTTTGTAGTGGCCTGCAAAAACTTTTTCTGTTTTTATGTACATTTAATCAGCTATTTACAAAGGGAAATGTTACATGTTTCTGTAACAGAGTTAAATAAAGCATCTCAGTGGAGGATCTCATTTTTCTCCAAATAACTTAAATCAACTTCAATATCTCAGGCAATAGAATAAAATATAATGATCAATGCTGAACATTTTATTGACTGCATTTCAAGTATCATCCTCCCTCTTCTGTGTTTGTACTGGAGATGGTACTGATTGTCAGTGGCAGTGTATGACAGAAGAGTGACAAAGAAGCTGAAACATAAGATGTCCAAAACAGTGATGTGACCAGTACTACTTTGTGGTGCAGAAGCCTGGACAGTAAAGGTTGAGCAGTTGAGGAAGCTAGAGGTAATGGAAAATAAGCACCTGAGAAGGGTGGTAGGGTGCACACTGTATAACAGATGAAGAAATGAGGACATCAGAGCTGAAGCCAAAGTAGATCTAGTTGCTGAGAAGGTCAAAGAGAAATGATTGCTGTGGCATGGTCACATCTGCAGAAAAGCAGAATACATTCTAGTGAAGAAGATTTGGGACACACAAGAAAAATTCCAGTGGAAATGAGGGCATCTGACAAAGAGGTTGATGGATTATGTGAGAGAAGACCTGCGATGGGCAGCTATGACTTTTGAGGAAGGTAGGAGAGTGGCACTGAATCAAGAGAGAGGGTGACAGTTGACACAACACCCTAACCTCGTGTTGAAAAAAAAAGAAAAGTGTGATTAATGACGATGATGATGATCTAAACTGAACTCAGGCCTTTCTGCTTTCTATGATCCAGAGTCAGATCTACCTGCTGAACTCAGGCCTTTCTGCTTTCTATGATCCAGAGTCAGATCTACCTGCTGAACTCAGGCCTTTCTGCTTTCTATGATCCAGAGTCAGATCTACCTGCTGAACTCAGGCCTTTCTGCTTTCTATGATCCAGAGTCAGATCTACCTGCTGAACTCAGGCCTTTCTGCTTTCTATGATCCAGAGTCAGATCAACCTGCTGAACTCAGGCCTTTCTGCTTTCTATGATCCAGAGTCAGTTCTACCTGCTGAACTCAGGCCTTTCTGCTTTCTATGATCCAGAGTCAGATCTACCTGCTGAACTCAGGCCTTTCTGCTTTCTATGAGCCAGAGTCAGATCTACCTGCTGAACTCAGGCCTTTCTGCTTTCTATGATCCAGAGTCAGATCTACCTGCTGAACTCAGGCCTTTCTGCTTTCTATGATCCAGAGTCAGATCTACCTGCTGAACTCAGGCCTTTCTGCTTCCTATGATCCAGAGTCAGATCTACCTGCTGAACTCAGGCCTTTCTGCTTTCTATAATCCAGAGTCACATCTACCTGCAAGGAACGTTGGAGCTTCTGAGTTCAATCCCCTGCTGAGAGTTGGGTCTGTATTAGAACATCGAAGTTTCAAAACTTTGAATGTTCTAATATCGAACCCTATTCAGTGAAAGCTGAAAATATCGAAGCAGCAGAAAACCAATTTTTTTTCCTAGGGAAAGAATTTGATTGTCCGTTTCTGTTGCTTCGGTATTTTCAGACCTGTGGTGGAAAGTTACGGGTTGGGTTCAGGAAAGTGTGCGATTGAGTGCGGCTTAGGTTAGTTAGGATTAGGGTGTGGGTTAGGTATGTGTGCGATTGTTTGGACATCAGGGTTAGGGCAGGTTAGGAGAGTTAGGTTAGGGCGCGGGTTAGGTACGTGTGTGATTGTGTGGACGTGTGGGTTAGGGCGGGTTAGGTGAGTTAGGGTTAGGGCGCGGGTCAGGTAAGTGTGCGATTGTGTGGATGTGAGGGTTAGGGCAGGGTAGGTGAGTTAGGGTTAGGGCACATGTGAGGTGAGTGTGCAATAGTGATGAAACTTAGGGTTAGGGTTTAGGTTAAGGTAAGTGGATAGTTAGTGGTATGTGCATAGTTTAGTGTAGGGTTATGTATGAGATGTTAGGTGTATGTGTGTGAATTGCTGTTTGTTTGGTGTGCTTGTGTTGTGTATATGTGTTTTGGAACAGCAAATTTTTTCCGTAGGAAAAAATTCACTGTTCTGTATGTTCGATGTTTTCAGCTTTCGCTGAATAGGGTTCGATATTAGACCATTCAAAGTTTTGAAACTTCGATGTTCTAATATAGACTCCTGAGAGTCAATGTTTTTCTATCCTGTTTAACTGTTAAAACAATACTAGGTTACTGATGTGTAGCATATTTGTAGTCCCTAATTTAAGAAATGGTAAAAAAACAAATGTCTCCTTTAGTTCACAAATCTACTATATCTCACATATGGAAATTCTTATGTTGACAGTATATACACAGACACCTCCTTACACCTACTAAGTTAAACAAACTACACACTGCTACATGTTAGAAATACTGATCTTCAAGCATGAAATCCCAGGGTCACTTATTTTGCCATTATCTAGCTTTGTACTCCTTTATTTTTTCCTCTAATATTTTATAGAGTATATCAGAATAGTGCTAATGCACGAGACTTAATTTCATTATCATTGGGCAAAAACTTCTGCATGAGACTGTAAAAGCTGCCATGATGTATTATTACTAGTCATATGGAAATCAGCTACTCCCCAGTACACAGCATGTCAAATATGCATAACCATCCTATGGAACATGATTTAATGGAATTACTTGGAAACTAACAAAAGGTGAGACTTCTACCTTTTAGCTACTGGATGCCTCAGTTATAACTCTTATATCAGTAAGTCATTGATTTAGATGTCTGAGCATATAATTCCACTGCCATTTAGTCGCAGAGCTATGAACAACTCCTCAAACTATTAGGATACTTTTTCTATTACTTGGCATGCAAAATAAAAATAATGTGTGCTTAATAGGTTAATAAATACATCTGAATCTATGGTACTGGCTTGTTATGTTGTTAGCCTTCACAAGTTCCTTATTTGTCATTTAAAACATATATCTGAACTAAGGGAAATATTTTAATGCCTATGTAAATATTGGGCTTTGAATGTCTGTCAGCTGACTTGAATTAACAAGAGACTTTGCTTATTTATCTGCTGTTCTGTATTTAAAGCTAAATAACTTAGGTGTTAAAAGTGCTCCAGTTTATGACATAAAAGAAATCACTTTTTGTGAAGAAAAAAAATCTGATCAGAATACATGAGACTAATTATTTATAAATGATTCACATAACATGATTCATATTTCATAACTAATGTAGATGGAACAATAATTTCATCATATGGAAAAATAACATAAAAATTTTCAAGCAGATTCTCAGTATCATATGTGTTTGTACTGAGCAGCAGTCTTCTATAACTGCCTTCTGTTTCCAATTACTCATCACCCCTAATCTGCAATAATTATTCAGCAAATTAGTATCCCGCATGCTGATAGGAATTCATTTGTTTTTTTAGAATTTGTATTGTAAGCTGCATAACACATTTAGTCTGAATTCTTTACAAAACAATAAAAAGAATATTATATTGGTTGAGACAAAGAATTCTAAATGTGTTCTGTACAACAGTCTAACCATTGTGTGCTGTAGAGTTTGCATTGGTCTGAAAGTTTAGTACTGAGGATTAAGGTTACAAACTCATAGAGAACTTAACCATGGAGTTCTGTGTTTGATTCCCTGACTATTTGCTTTTATAATTTGTGACGGTGAGCAAAGTATTTAAATAAACAAGTACTCTTACATCACCATTTATAAGAGGGGCTTTGCATCCAGATGGCCAAACCCACATAGTAAATGAATGAATGAATGCATCTCCATGCACTCATATACCCACATTTGGCACTCCTAGAGGTGTACCCTGAGGGAAACAAATACTATTATCATAAAAAATAAAATAATACCAGTAAGTAAATACTAATGTCGAAGAAATCTCCAATCTGGAATGCATCATTGATCCATACAAATATTTTCTCATGCTATACAAATCATATAAAGTGTTCTTCCATTAAAGTTGTTCACTATTTATATCAAAGTCCTTAGCAGTGCCTATGAGCTGGATCAACCAATGAGAAAATTTAACAGGAATCTTGACTTGAGCATCATTCTAGCAATATTCAAATGAACTTTCTAAAACCAATATGCATGATGGAAAAGAAAGAATAATTTATTAAAACCCAATGTGTCTTGCATACTACTATTCCAACAACAAACAACCTTAGTGCTGTAAAAAAATGCTATAACTAAAGTAGAAGTTTAAGTTCAAATGTAATATAATGTCTATAACCTGGGTAATTTCCATAAGAAAAAAAAGACACAACACACAAGTAAACAATATGTAAGAATGAAATTAGAGCATAAGACACACAGAATAATGAATTTATAAGCAATATGGCAGAAATGTAAGGGTTTGTTATAATACCAAGACATCATAAGCTATATTGAATAATTTACACTGACTCAACTATTTAAGCAGCACAGTCTCATTCACACAGATTCCAAACAAACAGTCCCTCAAAGATGAAAAACAAATTCCAGAGGAATCAATTTGAGCTTTGGAATTGCCAGAAGTCCCCTTAAAGCCAAGCAAAGGAGATGGAAAATCTAATACCACCAGGTCACCAGTTCATGAAGACTGGGGGATACAAGTCATGTAGGACCTACTAGATCTTGAACATATCTTAAAAAATTATACAGGTTCTTATAAGCAGCTGGTGGAAGCAATGCAGACCTGGCAATATCAAGATAGCTGTATAAATTGCTTGGCAGTAGTTGCAACAATCCAGCTCTGAATTAGGTTTCCCCAGGTAATGGAAGATACAGTGATAGAGGCACAAAGAAACTATGATGCACACAACCACTGGAGATGCCAAGAAAGCTTTATTAAAAACATTGATAAGCTTGCTGGATCACAATCACTGTTCCCATAAAACTGCCAGTGCAGAATATGAGTCAGCTTGTCTGAGATTATTAAACAGAGATGGCTACAAAGACCCAGACATCAAGCAAGGCTGTGGTCTGAATAAACATGACATCAGACTTGAAGGCCAAGTGCATATTATGACTATGGTGATGGACAGACGATGGTTAGTAGAGGTAACAACATGAATACACCCAAATCATGTCATGATATAGAGAAATTATTGTACAACTCGAACAAACCCCTTATCCTACCTGATGTTAAGGTCACCTACTACTAGCTGGCTGGACAAGGATGACAAAGAAGAGTCAAGGAAGTCCTAAAACTCCTGAAGGATCATCCTCACACTAGTTGATATGTGATCCCTGAGTGGGAATCTGCAATTTATTTCTACATCCGCAGCACACTAAAAGAAGTTGGAAACTCAGGAATCAGTCTTACATCATTCTAATGACGAGTGAATAAGAAACTGTAAACTTCTTGACCTGTGTTAATTGATTGAGAGTGCTGTATAAAAGAGAACCCAAAGGGAAAGAAAGTCCAACCAGGTCCCTACTATAAGTGCTAGATCGCAAGATCAGAACAAATCTTACAGTATTTCAAACCTATTCTGGACAGACTTGGCATTAGAATGTAGCACTATCACTGAAGGATAAGAGGAGCAGGTCCAACCTCCTGTCCCAAGTGACAAGATTAATTGTAATTTTTTGACAACTTCTTCTAAAGAAGTCCTTTCTCTTGTACAGACAAAAGTGCTAAATAAAACTATAACTGAGTGGGCTTATTTGATGGCTAGTCTAGTTATTTGGTGTACTAGTGTTTGCTATTGCCAACAGACCTTTTGCACTGTTTCCATTTTTGACAAGAGAGATCCATGGGTACATGGCACAAGGCAAATAAAGATATGTCAGTTTAATGCTTTAACCCATAGTGTGAGATGCAAAGCATTGGGACAAACAAACTCATAATGCCATTGACAATGATGTCCACCTTTGCATGTTTTCAAATTTCATAACCTCTCACATGTCCTAATACTATGGAAATGTGGCTGTGGAGGTTGAAAGGGGAAGACGGACTTCAAATGATTCCACTCCAATCTTAAGTAAAAGCCATCAACATGCATAACTAGCACAATTGAGATAAATGTCTAACAAATATTAGTTTAACAGTTGTTAAATTGGGCTTTTCAAATACTGAAAATAAAAAAAATAATAAAATGCAGTCAAAATACAGTCAACTGAATTAAATAAATAAAATATAAAACCAAAAATAGGGGCTGGTGAATCAATATATGAACAGGCTTAAATACTGTTAAGAAAGAAAAACACCTTGCTATAAAATTAATAATATTTAAAAACCAATTACCCATTAAGAAACAGCAGACTTTAAAATGGTTCCATTAGGGTTGGAGGTTGGCATAATAGTTAACATTTACTTTACAAACAAGATGTACAGGGTTTGATTCAAACTAAGGGACATTGGCTAGGCTTAAAATGGTCCACCAAGGCAACTAGCTTAATACCTAGTTATAAAATCAGCATAATAAAAATCTGTATTTGTCTGACAACTATAATATTTGTCCAAGGAGTGCATGAAAGATGAGACACTGTCAAGAAATGTGTTGGGTGAGTGTCTCATAATGCAGTGCTATAGATGAAGTGCTCCTTTACTCCAGGATTCAGTCACCAAGGAGCAGATCATATGATTTACATGACATAAAATTCCAGAATGGGGTGTGTGGGGAGGTCTTCACCCCAGATGAAATGCTTAAGTTAGAGACGTTTCTTTTTCATCTGAATGCCACTTCATAAAGTTCTGTTCATTAAATTAGCTTTAAATAAATCTATGTCAGAGTATCATACCACATAAGAATACTTAATTTACTTATTTGCTTCTTGAATTTTGAAACAATATATATATATATATATATATATATATATATATATATATATATATATATATATATATATATATATATATATATATATATATATATATATATATATATATATATATATATATATATATATATATATATATATATATATATATATATATATATATATATATATATATATATATATATATATATATATATATATATATATATGTGTGTGTGTGTGTTCCGGCGTGTAGATCATGAGACAACTGCCCGCGAACTACAACGCTGAAAGCAGAAGTCCACAGCACCGCTAGATCATAGAGTGGTGCAGCCGAAAGACAGATACGCTGTGGGAATCCATGCAGACAGAAAAAGGGTCAAAAGGAGACGTTCCCTAATGTAAATAAGTGGGCTGTTTCCTGACAGTGGAAACAGCCGTGCTAGATAAGTGATCAGCAGGACAAGTGGTGAAGAGGGTCCAAACACTTAAAGAAAGAAAAAGCAGCTTACCTGTAGCCCGCACAAACATACAAAACCCCCAAACACAACCCGTACAGTACACCTCACTGGAGTCTATATTATAACATCGAAGTTCCCTAACATCGAATGTTATAATATCGAATCAGTAATATCGAACGCTGAAAACAGTGAAGGTGCAGGACATCGAATTCTTTCCCAGGGAAAGAATTCGGTGGGCTGTTGCTGTGGCTTCATTGTTTTCAGCGTTCGATATGTTGGAGCATTACAGGTCAGGTTCAGGTAAGTGTGCGATTGTGCGTAGGTTAGGGTTAGGGTGCGGGTTAGGTGAGTTAGGGTGCGGGTGAGGTGAGTGTGCGATAGTGATGGACCTTAGGGTTAGGGTTGGGTTAAGGTAAGTGGATAGCTAGTACTGTACGTAAAGTTTAGTTTAGGTGTAGGATTTTAAGTGTATGTGTGTGGATGGCTGTTTTTTGTGTGTGTTTGTGCTGTGTGTATGTTTCTCAGAATAGGGAATTTTTTCCCTGGGAAAAAATTCGCTATTCTGACTGTTCGATGTTTTCACACTTCGGTATTTAGGGTTCGATATAATAACATTCGATTTTAGAGAATTTCGATGTTATGATATAGACCCCCTCACTGTGGGAAGCTGTCGGACAGAAAATGCCAAATAAGCTGCAGCTGAGTGATACCCTTGTACATGCGCACCATACACAAGTCACAACACCACAAGCATCACTTCCCATACACCCCAACCATACAGTTTCCACAGACTACCCAAAGTTCTGCAGAATATGTTTGGCCCATATTGAAAACTGTTGTGGCTGTCTGGCAGAGTAGTGGCAAAGCAATGTGCATAGGAGTTAGAAAATAATGACAGACATTTAGAGTTTCAGACTTCACACTTCAGAATATTCATGCTAATGCACATCCTGTTATCCTATCCACTGTTCAAGTTTGTAAAAGCAATATGTGGCCCTATGTGTACCACTAGTGGTATGTCATTGTCCAAACTACTAACTCTAAGAGGCTGAGAGGTATGCCTGCAACAGAAAGGCACTGTCCTGCTACAGCCACATTAGTGCAGTGGCAGGTGGAAACATATCAACTCTAGCAATCACAGACCACCTACACAACAGTGCAAAAGCAACCACAGTAGAAGGGAACACAAACACAAAGGGGAGGGAAAGTATGAATGTGACACAAAAGAGTATCAACCCACCTCCAAGTCCACAGCAAGGCAGCATGTCTGTAATGTGGCGGTTGCCAAACCCATCCAATGGTTGTTGCAGCTGGGGTACACATATATGCACATGCATGTAGGCAGAAAAGGGTGCTACACAGGGAGACATCCCTATGTAATCTCTGTCACTGAAACTGAGATTGAGCCCTGCACCCTGATTGGCCAACAGCAATAGCTGGGTGTTAAAGGGAACTTGTGCAGTACATGCAGAACCAGTGGTGTATGCAAGCTGGGAGACTTCTGCTGGACTACATTCACCTGTCGATTCCACGGCTGTGTGAATTGCACGTAGAGAATCCCTAGCAGGGCAGGTAGTATGAGCAAGGTGGTGTGTATACTGCTGCAAAGGGCCACTGTGGCAAACAGTGCTTATTCAGAAGGGTACAACACAAGGTGTTGTACAGCAATTTACCCAAAGTCTGATAGTGGCCTGTACCGAAGTTGTGTCTACCTTCTGTTCCCTGCTACACTGGATGTGATGGATACCGAGAGGTCATCTACAAGTATTGTTACCATGATGGACTTTGTGTACCTGTAAAGCCCTGGTCAGCTTGGCAACAGATACAGCACAGTGCCCAGCCAATGGGGCAAACCGATGCTGGTAGTGGAGGGATACCTCTACCACTTAGAGCATGAAGCACCCCCTAAACAGTACTGGGCATGTATTGAGCAGAGACTAAAGGCCTGCAGGGGTCGTGCCATCACTGTTCACCAGGATGAGAGGGAAGTACTGCTGAAAGCACTGCCACAACAGCACGGCCCAGATGCAACAACAGCCCAAGTGGCTACACTGTGAGCAGAACTACAGCAGAGGGTGGTAACCAGCAATGAACTGCCCAGTCTAGTAATGCAGAGTGTCCTAGGCACAGCGGATGACAATGTACTACAAGAGATGCCTTGCCGTGGCACCCTGCATTGTAGCATCACCATGGTACAGCAGAGGACACGGGCATTCATGTCCATACCTCCAGCAACACTTGCAGATATTGATGTCAGCCAGTATCCACTCCATAGTGGTAGCTTTATCTTCCACAGAAAGTCTGATATGGATGGGACTGATTCCTTGTTTCTACTAACTACAGCACTGAATCTGGCAAATTTGTGCAGGTCAGACATCATTCTTGGGGATGGCTCCTTCCCAACACAAACTGATATTTGCCATCAGCTGTATATGTTACATGGATGTATTGGCACCCCCACCTCAGTAAGGATTGTTCCCCTGGTGTACTGTCTCATGACACGGAAATCAGAGTCTGCATACAACAATATGTGGGAGATACTGAAGGGTATGGCTGCAGATCAGGGATGCACCTTGGCTCCACTTATGACTGATTTTGAGAAGGCAGCGATCCATGCCAGCTAAAAGACATTCCCTAAGAGTATTCTGAAGGGGTGCCTATTCCATTTTGCACAGATCATTTGGCACCAGATCCAGCATCATCACCTTGTGGACCTCTATGGTACGGACATTGCTTTTTCAATAGCCATCCATAAGCTGATTGCGCTGGCATTCCTACCACTGTAAGATGTTATCCCCACATTTCTGGACATTGTGGCTACCTTACCTGACTGTGAAAAGCCTATAGGTGTATTTCTGTACCATCATTATGTGCTTGGCCGACCACGGAAGTATGCATCCCGCTGCTCAGCACAGCAATGCCTGCCATCTTCCTACCCTTTGAAGTTTTGGAATGTGTGTGATGTCTCTGACATGGACTACCCACGGACTAATAACCAGTTGGAGGCATGGCATCATCGGCTAAAGGTGTTACTTGGATGCCCTATAGTGCAGCTGTCTGACCTTCTGTCTGTTCAGCAACAGGAACTGAACCCGACAGATATCTGAAGGCAGCCACTTTTGAGGGGAATGCCTGTGACACTGCATAGGAAGGCTATTGTTGTAAGGGAATGTTGCCTAAAGCACATCTTGCAACATAAGTGTGACTACAGTGATGTGCAGGATTTCCTACGTGCTGTGGCACATTTCTACAAATTGTGAATATATTTGGGTTTACTACGCACAAAGCACTACACACATCACTTTACATGTTGTTTTAATAAAGGCTTTGCCCACAGCACACGGGTTTCACAGTACCACTTTCATGCCCACTTGGCATCCTGTGACGGCCACATGTTGGACTGACAGTCGCACATGTTGGCTTCTAGGGGGGGGGGTGCAGAGTGTATCACTGTGGGGGTTTGTGTCTGCCACCTATGGTTAGGGTGCAGGGGGTTCCTCTATTCCCATAGGGAATTGTCCACAGGCATTTGTCACTGCAGCTAAACTGCTAACCTACCATGTGTCCACATCCAGCTGTCTCTCAGGGGGGTGTCACACCACATAGGCACCTGAATATTAACTCCACAGTTGCACAAATGTGGAGAAAAAAGAATGGCCCCCACACATTGAATCTCTGCTAATTCACAAACACAAAGGTGGGACAATATAACAGTGGACATTAGCATGGTAAAAATCTCCGATCAACAATAATTTGCATTGTAATTACTATGATCTAAAACCATAGCAACAGTAATTTTCTGTAGACTTAATAATTTTCTGTGAAAATGTGCTTCAGTGACTTTTGCTTCTGATGAAATGTAATTTCAGTCAATTGTGTCAGTCGTTTTTGTTCCAGTGAAATGTGATTAGATCAACTGGCACACATCCATATACTGTAAACTCTCAGTTAACCGGAACTCAAGCAACCGGCACTCTCAAGCAACCAGCAAAAAAATATCAAAGAAATACAGTACAATTTTCATGTCTTGCACTTTCTGTTTTCACTCAGCAGAAACATACCTTACATTTTTAGAGTTTGATGAGGTTTGGAACAGACCATTTTGTCCTAGGACATCTTCAAATGGGGCTAGATACATGGATTAACAGGAATTAAGAGAAAAAGGGGAGGATAGGGTAAAATGAGATGGAGAGAGATTTAGTAGGAAATGAGGTAAGAGTATGGAGGGGTTTAGAGAGTTTTGTCAAGTGTAACTGAGGTAGGAGTCACATTTTTGCCGTGAACTTTTTAGCATTTCAGACTGTCATAATCTTGCTTCCCGGGATGGTAGTCTTGTTCATTTTAGCATTTCAGACTGTCATAATTTCTGGTCTACATTTGGGCAGAGAGGGATGCTAATTAAAAAAAAAAAAAAAAAAGGGAAAGAAAGCTTGAAGATTGAGTGGTTGTGGAGGCTTCCCTATGTAACTTTGCTAACTCGATGTTTAGAGAATTTATGCGCTGTGTTGCTTAATGTCATTGGGTAAGGATGGCTTGTGTGAGGTTGTGTTACTTGACTGTTTCGTAGTTATATAGATGCTGCTGTGAAGGTGATTAAAGTTTAGGACTAGTCGAAATATTCTTCTCCTTCCTCAACTTGTTGCAACCTCAGAAATGAGTGAAGCTCCCTCGTAACACCCCTGACCGACTTAACAAATCTTTTGGCTAACAGGGTGGCCAACTTAAGCTAGTTTTAAATGAGTCCCAGTCTTCAGAGTCTGGAAATATTTATTTTGCGTGGGGTCACATATATGATGTTCTGCCTTACATTCTTGCTTCAGTTGCTGGTGAGGGTGATAAAATTCAGTTATCAGTAAATGTAATTGCCTCGCCTTTGGTAGCATCCAATTTTAGCCATTACTGCCAGAAAATCACTCGTGGATCATTTCGTTAGACCTAGTCAGTGTTGCAGAATATTTTAGTCTAATTTTATTTGGCAAGCATGGTTTCAGTTCTGCTGGCATGGTGGCTGTTTTAGTTGCAGTCTCATTAAGGGAAGTCAGCGGTGGTGGAGGTGCAGTAAACGTTTAGAGTGTTACTGTCTCTGCCGATTGCTTTTGGTTATCTGAGGATGTTTTTTAAGGCTGTATTATGACATCTAAAGTGGTATGAGATTATTTTCTAAGTAAAAAAAAACCTGTTGGTGTTATGTTGTGGTGGTTTCTTACCATGGTTCATAGCTTTCAATAAAAGTTACAGAGGTCCTTCGGCCAGCTTACTACTGACTTGTTTTCTTAAACTGTTTGAAGATCTAAAACTTTTGGGAGCTAAATTATAACTCAGTATTCTTACACTTTGATACTCAATCATTGCAGACTATTCTTTTTAGAGACGGTTGAATCTGTTTATTTAATTCCTCACAGTTTTGACTGTGTCTCCTCACAATCATAAATACAGTATCCAAGGACTCAATATTAAACTGACATAAGTGCACTGAGTTAGAAGAAAGTCTTAGGGGTGTAGTTGTGCCTGCAGCCATGAATTTTGATAATTTTGGCATCCTATACACTTGCTGGTCACATCCTTAGTTTGCCTGTCTTTGCCATGGCATCCCTTAGAACTTTAGCAATGGACTGACTTCACTTCCCTGTGCCAGGATGCCTTCAGAGATGGTGTCCAGTATTCTAGGATGCAGGTTGTTTGAAGTTCTGTTGGTTTGCAGGACATTAGGGGGTTATGCATCGTAGAAATGTGTATATTTCATGGCTGTCAATTCTGGACGTTTAAGTGCTTTTTTTGTTGGCTTGGAAATTTGCTTCCTGAGTCGTTGGCTCAGCTGTGATGCCTTGCTGTGTTTGCATGGGGGCGGGGTCTTTCCATGGTCAAGTCTGAATTTGTATGTAGAAGTCTATATACATAAAGACAGACTTGACTTTCTAAATGCCTATGTGTAGCAATATAGGACCCAGCATGCACACTACAATTTGCAAGCATTGAAACTGTAATGTTCGTTTGTCCAAATATAGTATACGGTCATATTCACAGGCTTCACATACAATTAACATCATTCATATCTATTCATTCATGCTATTACAGAGCCCCTTGTATTTTGGCGGTCTGACTATTGATGGGACTCAGTGTTTTCGCAGGCTATGACGCACTGTGAGTAATGGCCGTTCATCGTGCATGCGCGGTGTGGGGGTAACAGCCATAGGGGAGGGTAATAGCAGGTTCTGAAGTTTGAGGGGATATTTTGTGACCCAAGCACTAAATAGCTCTATGATATGCAGATTTTGCAGAATGTTCTTGAACAATATGTAGAAGTTGTCCTTCTTTTAGGTTGTTGTACAGCTTTTTATGTTAAGCAGTAATGCTTGGGAATGAAAGGGGGAGACAAGATTGGAGAATTTGTGGTGTTGGCATTTTGTGCTGTGTTATTTGAAATCTTCTAATGGTACAGATTTTCATAGAAAGTCTGGACTGGAAACCATATATCAGCATTCATATGTTGAAAATAGACCTAGTACCACTGGTAACACGTGATGCTATAATGATATAATAGCTATGAATGGGAAAGTGTGCGGTGAGGTATTTTATATAGATTTAACTTCAGCATTTGACAGTATCATACACGAAACACTGATAATTAAATTAGTACAACTAGGTATTGAGGTACTCTTGATAAGATGGATAGCTGCATGGCTGACAAATAGGATATGGCAAGTATACAGCAACTGGACAGTTGAAATCCTTGGTT